>NW_027195943.1:0-90000 GCF_038502225.1 Cherax quadricarinatus | reverse complement strand
TTTTTAGAATATTAGAGTTTTACTATCTGATAGTTCAAATAATATTCATTTTTTCTGTCTGATAGTTCATACTCATTTGCTAATGTATTTATTTTAATCAGAAAGAAGTGCTAAATTAAATTAATGAAGATGATATAGCGCCTGGGGACTGGGAAACATTCAGGTTATATCAAGGGAGATTTTTGGAAAGTCCATTTCCTTGCATCAAGAGCGCCGCACCGATATGAAAGCACCTTTAGTGTGGGGGAATTTGATAACGTACGTGTATTGGTACCTGTTGAGTCAAGTGGTGTGCCTGTTTTTTGATAACTTCATAGTAAGCATCCGGCAATTTTCATAACATTGGAACCAGACAGAAAGATTTCTGAACATTATATTTTGTATCCAGTAAAAATGGTATGAGTATCCTTGCATGGTGGGTCACTGGGCAGCAACACTTTCAGGTTTATCACGAACATTCCAGGCAACACAAGCAATGTGGTCGCATTGAAGAACGCATTTTAATACTCAAAAATAATAAGCACAAAATTTGGTCTACCTCAAGAATACTTATATAAAGATCCTGGAGTCACACAGCAGTGACATGCAAAGAAATAATTGAGAACAAATAAAACTAACTCATCAGACGAAATGCCAGCATAAGATTAACATGTAACATAGCTAAAAGAACAACAGTAAACTAGTGTAATCTGTGCGGCATTCGCTGCCTGGATGAGGTAGAGTGCGATCGTGCTTTGCACCCCTCTACTGTTTCCCAGACGAGCTACTCAGTCAACGACATGGCGCCAGGTGTGCGCAGGAGAGTGAATACTGTGGGCATTGAACTTATTAGTGGGGCTTTAACGCCTACGTCAGTCGATGTGTTATTGCCCAAAATTATACGAGAGACATATGGCATCAGAGACGAGGATTTATATGGAGTGGCACTGAACGGTGTATATAGAATTTTCGTGAAAGTGCTAACTGCTCAAGTATACGAGGCTTTGGTTGATCGTTACCAAGATGTCAGCATTAACGTAACACCGGCAGTGAGGGTCAAGTTGACTGATGTATCACGACATTATTCGTGGGTTAAGCTCCGCAACGTGCCTTTTGAGGCTGATGAGGTAGATATTCGAAATGTTTTCGAACGTTATGGAACTGTACATCTGGCCCAACCTGGCAAATGGGTAAAAGGTGCTTACACAGGATTTCCTGAGGGTTCTTTTAATCTCAAGATGACGCTTAGGCATCCTATACCCTCGTATGTATATCTCGAAGAGTTTAGAACCCAGGTAATGGTAGCGTATGCGGGGCAGAGACGTACGTGCCGACTGTGTGGCGAATATGACCATATGGCGGCAGACTGTGGCAAGCGGAGTATGGCTCCTGGGCCGGCAAGGGGCGGAGCACCTGCGCATGAGCACCCAATGCCTAAGGAAAAACGGGGGCAAGGAGGAGGGCGTGGTCGCATGTGGAGTGAAGAGGTAGTGGCTCCTCCAGTGGAATCGGAAGAAGTGGTGATCCATGAATCACCTGGCCCATCAACAGTGGCTCCTGGGCCGGCAAGGGGCGGAGCACCTGCGCATGAGCACCCGATGCCTAAAGAAGAACGGGTGCAAGGAGGAGGGCGTGGTCGCATGTGGAGTGAAGAGGTGGTGGCTCCTCCTGGGGAATCGGAAGAAGTGGTGATCCATGAATCACCTGGCCCATCAACAGTACAGTTGTCAAGTGAGGAGGTACAGGAGGGCGCAGCAGTGAAGGCTATTGAGGAGGAGTTGGAGACGGTGATACAGGCTATGTTACAGTCTACGGAGGTGGAGAGTTACAGCGAACAAGACCCTGGGATCAGGGCAGAAGGTGTGTGTGGGGAAGGGGAGGATCAGGTGGCACCTGTGGTGGACAGTGCGAGTGCCATGGAAGGGCATGGAGGCGGATTAAGGGTGGTAGAGGTGGAAGTCCATTGTGCTGGCTCCCAGGACTCAGATATGGAAACTGAGGGAGCTACAAGGAAAAGGGCAGCAGCGTCAGATTCGGACGATGTTCTGACGCCGGCACAAAGGCCGGGGAAAAAGACATGGGGTTATGGTACCCAGAGTGACTCTGCGAGAGGGCCACAACAGAAGGGGGGGGATGGTTGGGAAGGAGGGGGGAGTCTGTGGCAAAGGCACAGTCCAGGGGAACGGTCTGAAAGGGAAGAATCTTGACATGAGGCGGGGAAGGAAACCTTAAACTGGCCTCAGGTGTGTAACAATAAATATTAATGGTCTGTTTGATGGTGTTAAACGGGAGTGCTTCAGGATGTTTTTGAATAGGTATAAGGTTGACGTAGCTTTTGTGCAGGAGCACAATTTTAAGCTTGGTCGTGAATTAGTGGTGCCTGGGTATCAGGCTTATGTGTTGCCGTCTGAGCGTTTAAAAGGAGGAGTGGGTGTGTTGATCAGGGAGGCGAGCCCGTTTGTATTGCATAGGAAAGAGGGGGGGGAGGGGGACGAGTATTACATGTGGAAGGATGGTGGATGGGAGAGAGAGTGGCGTTTGTGTGTGTGTATGCCCCAGCAGAAAGTGACGTGAAAGTGAAGATGGATTTTGTACGGGAGGAGCTCGTGTATTACCTACGCACGTTACCGTCTGTGGCGATTGTGGGGGGGGGGGATTGGAATTGTGTAATTAAGAGGACAGACGTGGAACCCAGAGGAGCGGGATATTTTTCCTCAGTCTTGGGGGGCCTGCTTAGAGATCTTCAGTTACGTGATGCTTTCGGGGGAGGTCTGTGGGAGGTGGAACATACGTTTATAAGAAGGGGATATGCGGCTCGTTTGGACAGGTTATATTTATCTCAGAGGGTTTTGGTAGAGTCTTTTAAAACTATTGAGATGGTGTCTTCCGATCATAGGGCGGATATTAGTGGAGGTGGGATGGGATGCTTTGGCTCGTAGGCAGGGAAGTTATTGGAAACTGAACACGATGGTTTTGGGGGATAGGGAGGGAGTGGAAGCGTTTGCAATATTTTGGGAACAGCTCTGTGCCGACAGAAGGACTGAGGAAGATGTGGTAGGATGGTGGGATAGTGTGGCTAAGTTATGAATACGTCAATTTTATGTGAGGGAGGGCAAACGCATTAATCAATTGCGGTATGGTTTGTCAAATTACTTAGAATCTAGATTACGGGATTGTTACGAGGGGGGGGGGGCGGTGGCCGGGGTGTACCCGGTGGAGGATATACACATGTTGAAGGACAGAATATGGGATTTGCAAGAAGAACGTTTTGCAGCTGTACGGGTACAGGCGGGGTTGGACGAAGTACTCTGGGGCGACAAGCTATCAGCTTGTGTGCTGCGAGGACAGAAGGTACGACAGCGAACGACTACAATACCGGGTTTGCAAGTCATATCTTCTGTGGGGGGTTTTAGAGAGGGTCAGGTATTAAGGGACACCAAGGGGATGAGTGCATATGCAGATAGATGGTTTGAGGAATACGGGAAAAGTAGTGGGGTGGATGGTGAGGTTCTTGGGAAGGTATGTGAGTATGTGCCGTGCAAACTGGGGAGGAGTGATCGGGAGGCACTGGGTGGGGTCATTGAGGAGGGGGAAATATGGAGAGCCCTTATGGACATGAGGAAGGGTAAGGCACCCGGGATCGATGGTTTACCTAGCGAATTTTATGTACAGCACTGGGGTCTGCTTAGGGGTTTCCTAGTAAGGTTAATGAATGCCATGAAAGACGGAGGTAAGATGGGAGAATCTCAGGCAACGGCGGTGGTGGTGTTGGTCCCAAAGGGTAAACAGCAGAGTACCCTTCGGGATTACCGAGCCATTTCGTTGCTCTGTGCTGATTATAAATTATTTGCGAAAATTCTTGGGAATCGGCTTAAATGTGTTGTGGGGAGGGTCGTGTTTGAGTCTCAGTTTGGTTTACCTGGTAGGTCAATGAGCGTGGGCCAAGGGATTATCAAGGGGTTCCTGGAGGACATGGAAAGGGGAAGAGGGGCGTTGGTGGCGTTGGATTGGCAAGGGGCTTATGATAGGGTGGAAAGAAAGGCCTTGAGGGATATTCTCCTACGACAGGGGTTTGGCGAAGAAATAGTGGGGTGGGTCGATACGTTGTACTCAAACGCGAAGGTAAGGGTGCAAATCAATGGGTGTGTGGGGGGGGGAGTCAACATGGAGCGGGGTCTTCGGCAGGGATGTCCTTTATCACAAATATTGTTTGCATGTGTTCAGGATCCCTTTTATAGGATGGTGGAGGATCGTCTAAGGACGGGGGGGAGGGATGGTGAGCTGAAGCCGTGGCCTGGTTTGATGGGCTATGTTGATGATACCACTATTTTAGCAAGTGAGGAGACACGGTTAGGACTTTTGGGGGAAGTTGTACACACTTTTGGGAGAGCTACTGGGATGAAGGTAAATCTGGAAAAGTCAATGATCATGGGGCTGGGAGAGTGGACAGAGAGATTTGATTGGGGATGTGATGTTGTGCAGTGGAGGACCGGGAGTCTGAACATCTGCGGTGTCATGTATGAGGCTGACCTGAGTGCTGCATGGGTTAGCAATTCGAATAGGATGGTGGAACAGGTGCAGCGACGGTTGGGAATGCTGCGACCTCACCATTTAACCCTTAGGCAACGTGCAATTGTCATCAATGTATTACTATATAGTAAAGTCTGGTTTGTTTCGGCTGTGATGCCGTTAACAGGAACGGCGATCACGAGTATTCTTAGAATGGTGTTCAAATTTTTGTGGGGTTCAGGGTGCAACTGGTTGCGAAGGGAGGTAGTGACATTGCCGGTATGTAGGGGAGGGTTGGGTTTGTTGGACTTGAAAAAGCACGTGAAATGTGTGTTTATTAAGAGGGAAGTGATGAGTGCAGGTGGATGGAGGGGGGGTCAGCTAGATAAGGTACATGCTCACCTGAGGAAATGGTATGGAGGGGCGGAAATGAAGGAATGCGAGACAGTGTTACGCGCCTTAATGTTAGCCAGGGAACCAGGAAAAGTAAAGGTGGGAACTTTGTGTAAATTGTTAGAGAGACATGTAGTGGCGCCGGTTGAAGGGATCTACACCATGTATGCATGGGATGTAATATGGCGAAGATTTAGTAAATTAAGGATACGACCTAGGGCGCATGGGATTTTGCCAACAGGAGCGATGCTCCGAGATAGGAGGGTTATTGAGGGTGGGGGGTGTGGCAGATGCAGTGGGGAAGAGACTGCGTATCATGTCGTCTATTTTTGTGAAGGTTTGGAGTGCATCAGGGTATGGATGCGTAAGGTAGTGGTGAGGGTGGGGGGTCAAGGTGTGTCGGTATTGCGAGCGTTGAGTCTTGATATGAGTGGTGTGGAGGAGAGTGTGGTAAGAGGTTTAGCATATGTCATCGTGGACTACATATATGTTTTATGGGGTATGAGGGGGAAGGTGGGTGGGGATGTGCTGAGAAGGACTTTGGCGGCGACGTTTTATCGAACTTTGTGTCGCAATAGAGACATTTTTGGGAAAAGGTGGGAAGAGTATTTTTCTGAGGGTTATAGAGGACTAACAATAGGGAATTTATTGGCGTTATAAGGGGCTTTAACTGACGGGGTGAGCAGGTTGGTAAAAGGGGGGGGGGGTTCAGGGGATTTCAACGGGCTCACCTCCTTGGGAATGCAGTGATGTGGTTGGGTGTGATTGGAGGTACTAGTGTGGGACTAGATGAGAGGTTGTGCAAGATAAGTTTTGCTTAATTCCCTTGATGGGGAAGGTGTAAGGAGCAGATTAAATATATAACATGTATTAATGTATAACCTATAAATTATATAACATGTATATTTCTTTGGTAGCGTATTATGTTCCACTTGCACTGGTATTGCAATTGAATTTGAATTTTCTTGAGAGGGTTTTCCTTTCACTATTTCCTTGAAGCACTGAGTTATTTTTGCCTTTTTTTGTAACGTGGTCCAGCATCAGTTTTGACGTAATTACCTATTATTATTATTCTTATTTAAGGTATTGTAATTTTGGTAGTCCTGTACCATTCATGGTTGTAAATAATGTTTCCTCAAGTGACATGTGTCATAATAATTCTAATTTTTTTTTTTTTTTATTTAAAACATGACATTACAAAAATATAATATGTAAAACTCATTTATGTCTATAAATTAACACAATCCTCCCTACAGCTAATGTTACACACCACACTTACAACTCCGTGTGGGTACACCCCCCCCCCCTCCCTGCTCCCTCATCCTATCACTTAACCCAAACCATGTTGGAGCTACTCAACAGAATTACATGATATGAACAACACTTTTATATACACATCCCTCGAAATGGTACTTAATAATCGACTACAGACCATGCAATGCATTGCACTGAGCATATTATACAGACATTACCCCTACCCCCTCTTTTTCTGTCTCATAAACACGCTAAGATAACAGGGATATCTTGCTACTCCTACTTACACTTTGGTCACACTTCACAGACACGCACATGCATATATATATATACATACATCTAGGTTTTTCTCCTTTTTCTAAATAGCTCTTGTTCTTTTTTATTTCTTCTATTGTCCATGGGGAAGTGGAAAAGAATCTTTCCTCCGTAAGCCATGCGTGTCGTATGAGGCGACTAAAATGCCGGGAGCAATGGGCTAGTAACCCCTTCTCCTGTATACAATTACTAAAAAAGAGAAGAAGAAAAACTTTATAAAACTGGGTTGCTTAAATGTGCGTGGATGTAGTGCGGATGACAAGAAACAGATGATTGCTGATGTTATGAATGAAAAGAAGTTGGATGTCCTGGCCCTAAGCGAAACAAAGCTGAAGGGGGTAGGAGAGTTTCAGTGGGGGGAAATAAATGGGATTAAATCTGGAGTATCTGAGAGAGTTAGAGCAAAGGAAGGGGTAGCAGTAATGTTAAATGATCAGTTATGGAAGGAGAAAAGAGAATATGAATGTGTAAATTCAAGAATTATGTGGATTAAAGTAAAGGTTGGATGCGAGAAGTGGGTCATAATAAGCGTGTATGCACCTGGAGAAGAGAGGAATGCAGAGGAGAGAGAGAGATTTTGGGAGATGTTAAGTGAATGTATAGGAGCCTTTGAACCAAGTGAGAGAGTAATTGTGGTAGGGGACTTGAATGCTAAAGTAGGAGAAACTTTTAGAGAGGGTGTGGTAGGTAAGTTTGGGGTGCCAGGTGTAAATGATAATGGGAGCCCTTTGATTGAACTTTGTATAGAAAGGGGTTTAGTTATAGGTAATACATATTTTAAGAAAAAGAGGATAAATAAGTATACACGATATGATGTAGGGCGAAATGACAGTAGTTTGTTGGATTATGTATTGGTAGATAAAAGACTGTTGAGTAGACTTCAGGATGTACATGTTTATAGAGGGGCCACAGATATATCAGATCACTTTCTAGTTGTAGCTACACTGAGAGTAAAAGGTAGATGGGATACAAGGAGAATAGAAGCATCAGGGAAGAGAGAGGTGAAGGTTTATAAACTAAAAGAGGAGGCAGTTAGGGTAAGATATAAACAGCTATTGGAGGATAGATGGGCTAATGAGAGCATAGGCAATGGGGTCGAAGAGGTATGGGGTAGGTTTAAAAATGTAGTGTTAGAGTGTTCAGCAGAAGTTTGTGGTTACAGGAAAGTGGGTGCAGGAGGGAAGAGGAGCGATTGGTGGAATGATGATGTAAAGAGAGTAGTAAGGGAGAAAAAGTTAGCATATGAGAAGTTTTTACAAAGTAGAAGTGATGCAAGGAGGGAAGAGTATATGGAGAAAAAGAGAGAAGTTAAGAGAGTGGTGAAGCAATGTAAAAAGAGAGCAAATGAGAGAGTGGGTGAGATGTTATCAACAAATTTTGTTGAAAATAAGAAAAAGTTTTGGAGTGAGATTAACAAGTTAAGAAAGCCTAGAGAACAAATGGATTTGTCAGTTAAAAATAGGAGAGGAGAGTTATTAAATGGAGAGTTAGAGGTATTGGGAAGATGGAAGGAATATTTTGAGGAATTGTTAAATGTTGATGAAGATAGGGAAGCGGTGATTTCGTGTATAGGGCAAGGAGGAATAACATCTTGTAGGAGTGAGGAAGAGCCAGTTGTGAGTGTGGGGGAAGTTCGTGAGGCAGTAGGTAAAATGAAAGGGGGTAAGGCAGCCGGGATTGATGGGATAAAGATAGAAATGTTAAAAGCAGGTGGGGATATAGTTTTGGAGTGGTTGGTGCAATTATTTAATAAATGTATGGAAGAGGGTAAGGTACCTAGGGATTGGCAGAGAGCATGCATAGTTCCTTTGTATAAAGGCAAAGGGGATAAAAGAGAGTGCAAAAATTATAGGGGGATAAGTCTGTTGAGTGTACCTGGTAAAGTGTATGGTAGAGTTATAATTGAAAGAATTAAGAGTAAGACGGAGAATAGGATAGCAGATGAACAAGGAGGCTTTAGGAAAGGTAGGGGGTGTGTGGACCAGGTGTTTACAGTGAAACATATAAGTGAACAGTATTTAGATAAGGCTAAAGAGGTCTTTGTGGCATTTATGGATTTGGAAAAGGCGTATGACAGGGTGGATAGGGGGGCAATGTGGCAGATGTTGCAAGTGTATGGTGTAGGAGGTAGGTTACTGAAAGCAGTGAAGAGTTTTTACGAGGATAGTGAGGCTCAAGTTAGAGTATGTAGGAAAGAGGGAAATTTTTTCCCAGTAAAAGTAGGCCTTAGACAAGGATGTGTGATGTCACCGTGGTTGTTTAATATATTTATAGATGGGGTTGTAAGAAAAGTAAATGCGAGGGTCTTGGCAAGAGGCGTGGAGTTAAAAGATAAAGAATCACACACAAAGTGGGAGTTGTCACAGCTGCTCTTTGCTGATGACACTGTGCTCTTGGGAGATTCTGAAGAGAAGTTGCAGAGATTGGTGGATGAATTTGGTAGGGTGTGCAAAAGAAGAAAATTAAAGGTGAATACAGGAAAGAGTAAGGTTATGAGGATAACAAAAAGATTAGGTGATGAAAGATTGAATATCAGATTGGAGGGAGAGAGTATGGAGGAGGTGAACGTATTCAGATATTTGGGAGTGGACGTGTCAGCGGATGGGTCTATGAAAGATGAGGTGAATCATAGAACTGATGAGGGAAAAAGAGTGAGTGGTGCACTTAGGAGTCTGTGGAGACAAAGAACTTTGTCCTTGGAGGCAAAGAGGGGAATGTATGAGAGTATAGTTTTACCAACGCTCTTATATGGGTGTGAAGCGTGGGTGATGAATGTTGCAGCGAGGAGAAGGCTGGAGGCAGTGGAGATGTCATGTCTGAGGGCAATGTGTGGTGTGAATATAATGCAGAGAATTCGTAGTTTGGAAGTTAGGAGGAGGTGCGGGATTACCAAAACTGTTGTCTAGAGGGCTGAGGAAGGGTTGTTGAGGTGGTTCGGACATGTAGAGAGAATGGAGCGAAACAGAATGACTTCAAGAGTGTATCAGTCTGTAGTGGAAGGAAGGCGGGGTAGGGGTCGGCCTAGGAAGGGTTGGAGGGAGGGGGTAAAGGAGGTTTTGTGTGCGAGGGGCTTGGACTTCCAGCAGGCATGCGTGAGCGTGTTTGATATTAGTGAATGGAGACAAATGGTTTTTAATACTTGACGTGCTGTTGGAGTGTGAGCAAAGTAACATTTATGAAGGGATTCAGGGAAACCGGCAGGCCGGACTTGAGTCCTGGAGATGGGAAGTACAGTGCCTGCACTCTGAAGGAGGGGTGTTAATGTTGCAGTTTAAAAACTGTAGTGTAAAGCACCCTTCTGGCAAGACAGTGATGGAGTGAATGATGGTGAAAGTTTTTCTTTTTCGGGCCACCCTGCCTTGGTGGGAATCGGCCGGTGTGATAATAAAAAAAAAAAAAATTACCCCTCCCCCCGTGGTTATCCAACCACCCCACTATTTACAACCTAACATACTATAAACAATGAATGTTGCCTAATCTAAAGTCACACAGCAATGATCAAAACATTAATTTATGTAATTGTCCTAATGGTTCAGTTACATAACAATATGTATTACACAACAATGGTGATATAGAAAAGTCACAAAGACATACAAAATTACTACAAAACCATAAGAATAAACTTAGTCTCAAAATCCAACACATGTAAGCCTCTACACATTTAAACATGCAATTCCAGTGTTAAAACAATAACACAGCTTCAACTATGACATTCAAGCTCTATACAGCTTATATGGACATTACATAGTGCTATTGACAACAGTACAATACAACATAAAATATAACCATGACATAAGTAACACATAAAGACTGTGCCTAGCACGCACCTAACCACAAAACCTATAACACCACTGTTGCCCAACTTTATTTACACTATCTGACGTGCATTAACCTCTTTACTCTCAAAACAAAACTGAAAATTGCAGAACACCAGTGACGAACAATAATGCACAGACATTAATACAAACATATCACAGCATATCTCTGGACACCGTGCATGATCACAGCATCAACACTATGCAGTGCAAGGCACCTAGAAAACAAGTTGGAGCAAATACATGCAATTATTATAGCAAATCTCCAAATTACAATGTCATTACCGTAAATCAATATTACCACACACAATATGTATAATAAGTGTAAAGTCCAGTCACACAAAAACTGGCCAGCTCAACAGGTGGTAGCACCCGTGGTCCACATATTATTCACTCATGCATCACTCATCCAACACTCTCGTAAACATTTGTTATCCATTATCAGGGAGGCAACCCTGTTTTCACCCCTGACTTCCCTACCCCAGCAACACTTTCCAATCATACCCTCCCCTCCCTCGTATATTACAAGTCTAATAAAACCTGTAACGTAAGTTGCCTATATCCCTCTGAAAAATCCTTCACCCACCTCCTCCCATAAATTTCCTTATTTCTACATACCGTTTTATAGAACGTTAACGCTAACACCCTCCTCTTCACCTCAGTAACCTGTTTCCCCCGCAATCCCCACACTATATAGATATAATCTGCCATAATGTATCCCACAGCTCTGATTACACGTTCCTCCCAACCCCCCACGTCGAGACTTAATGCTCTCAATACAGAAATTCCTTTACCTCCTATCCTATTTATCACCCTATTTAACCACCCCTTGACACTCCTCAGTCCATCACAAAAATATACTACATGAAAAGCCGACTCCTCCCCACCACATATCCCACACTCCCCCCCGTCAACGACTCGTCTATCCCGTAGAACCACACCCGACGGTAAAATACCGTGCAGAAAACGATACATTACATCCCGAACACGAGGTTGCAACCTCATCCTACTCAACCTATTCCATATACTTCCCCATGCATACATGGGGAAAATTCCCTCTACAGGCGCTACAACCCTCCCGGCTAACAATCTACACAACCTACCTATTTTAACCTTTGCTGGCTCTCGATCCCACGCCAGAGCCCTCAAAACAGTTTCACACTCATGCAACTCAACTCCTGTATACATCCGTTGCAATCTGTTATGGATCCTGGCCAGCCCCCCCCCCACCCACACTTTCCCTCATCACCTCCCTTTTAATGAAGACACATTTGACCCTCCGCTTTAAGTCCAGCAATCCCAGCCCCCCCTTACTGACAGGTAACATTACCACGTCCCTCTTAATCCAATCACAGCTCGAACCCCACAAGAATTTAAAAACCTTCCTAAGTATGTTCGTTATTGCTGGCCCAGTTAATGGGAACACGGCTGCCACGTGCCATACTTTGCTATACAGTAAGATATTAATAACAATGGCACGCTGCACAAGGGTCAAATGATAAGGTCGCAATGCACCCAAGCGTCCCTGAATCCTTTCTACCATCCTAAGCGAGTTTTCCATGCGTGCCACAGGTAGATCGTCTGCATAAATAAGACCGCAGATTTTTAACGAATTCACCTGCCTCCTCACAACTGCACTACCCCAATCAACCCTACCCGCCCAAGCTCCTAACCCCATGACCATGGATTTATCTGAATTTACCCTCATACCAGTTGCCCCTGCGAACATTTGTACTACCCCGTCTAATGTGTCCATTGACATCCCCTCCCTGATCAGAACAGTTGTATCATCCACATACCCAATTAAAACTGGCCAAACCCTCGCAACCTCACACCCTGGTCCCACTACGTGACACATACGCTGCTCCATCAATCTATAAAAGGGGTCCTGTACGCACGCAAACAATAATTGTGACATAGGACACCCCTGCCTAAGTCCCCTACCCATTACAATCTTCCCACCCAATCGACCATTAATCTGTACCCTCGCCATTGCACCTCCATACAACGCCTCAACCCAGCCCACTATTTCTTCCCCAAACCCCTGACCCCTGAGGATGGCTTTCAATGCTTTCCGATCCACTCTATCGTATGCCCCTTGCCAATCGAGCGCCACCAAACCTCCCTCCCTCCCCCCCCCCCTTTTTGCCTCCACGAAATCCCTAAGTAACCCATGCCCCTCCACCATAGACCTCCCTGGCAAACCAAACTGAGTTTTTGATACTACCCGCCCTACCACACACTTGACCCGATTTCCCAAAATCTTCGCAAACAATTTATAAACTGCGCATAACGAGATCGCCCGGTAATCCCGAAGTGTATGCTGCCCCTTACCCTTCGTTACCAATACAACGACAGCCGTTGCCTGCTTCTCACCCAGCTCACCTCTCTCCTTCATGCAATTTAATAACCTAACCAGAAAATGCCTCAATAATTCCCAATGCTGCTGATAAAACTCTGCCGGGAGTCCATCAGTTCCCGGTGCTTTGCCCTTTCGCATTCCACTTAAAGCCCTCCATATTTCCCCCTCAGTTATTTCCCCACCCAGTGCTTCCCTATCACTGTTACGCAACTGACATACCACACTCCCACACACCTGTTCTAAAACCCCATCCTCTACCCCTTCTCGTTGCCAGTACTTCTCATACCACTTGTCAGCAAACGCCCCCATTCCTTCCGTAGCTTGTATGACCTGCCCCTCCCTGTACCCTCCTATCGATTCATGAACCTCCAACCATGGAATAGTCATTGCCTGCTGTCTTTGTTTCTGCCTACGCAATACGCACGATGAAGGTCTATCGCCCCATAACACCTCTTCCACCCCCGCCTGTACCCTCACCACTTGGAACCTCTCATCCTGTACCTCACGCAGCCTCCCTTTAATTGCCATAATTTCATCCATTGGATAAGTGCCCGCCACCGCCCCCCTCGCATAACATCCCCGTAATCTATCCTCCAAATAGTTAGCAAGCCCATATTTTAAAGAATTGATACGTTTCCCTTCCTTTACGTAATATTGCTTAATCCGTTCTTTAGCCACACCATCCCACCACATCACCACATCCTCTACCCCATTTATCTCTGCACGTAACCCCTCCCACAGCGTTGCAAATCCCTCTATCCCCTCCTCATCACCTAACACACTTGTATTTAATTTCCAATATCCCCTAGATATACCTGCTAGTGACTCCCACGCCACCTCTGCTACTACCGCCCGATGATCCGAATAAGCTACTTCTATTGTACGGAAAAATGTCAACCCAACCCCTTGAGATATATACAGCCTATCCAACCTAGCAGCGTAACCCCGTCTTACAAAAGTGTGCTCTACCTCCCACGCCCCTCCTCCAACCGCATCCCGCAACTGAATATCCCTCAAAAGATCTCGCAAGGCCGCCGACACATGCCCCGCCCCTTTTGGTTCCACGTCAGCCCTCCCAATAACGCAGTTCCAGCCGCCACCAACGACGGCCACTGCAGGTAAACCACGTAAGAAGAAAACTAGTTCTTCACATACAAAATCCCTTTTTACCCTCACATCATTTTCCGCTGGTGCATACACACATACAAAAGATACCCTCTGCCCCATCCACCACCCATCCACGCGCAATACTCTTCCCCCCCCCTCCCCCCTCACTTCTTAGCAACACAAACGGGCTTGCCTCCCTGATCAATATACCCACACCACCTTTCAGACGTGCAGATGGCAGAGTCATGACCTGAAACCCCTCCACCTCGAGCACTCTTCCCTCCTTGAAATTGTGTTCTTGCAGGAACACTACATCCACCCTATATTTATACAGAAACATTCGAAACCATTCCTTCTTCACACTATTACACAGTCCATTTACGTTCACAGTCATACACCTAAGGCCTCTTTATAGTTTCCAACCCTTCCTCCTCTCTTCATTCATCCCAGGGCCTCCTGCCCCAGAGCCAGCACAAGGCTTCACACCATCAACCCCTCCCCCTTTTTTGCGATGCCTCTTATCGTGACTGCTTCGACATTGCTCTTCCTTCCTCCCAGACCTCTGCGCCGGCGTCAGGACATCATCTGAGTCTGACGCCGCCGCTCTCTTCCTCGTGATGCCCTCTACATCCATGTTATCTTCTGAGGTTCCCTCACGATGAACCTCAACCTCCACCACGCCCCGTTCCACAGCACACGGCGACAACTCTCTCTTACTAGTTGGCCCGTCAACCCTGCTATGTTTTTTACCCTTACATTCCTCTACAGGCAACGCCGTGCCTCTCACCAGCTCACGAACAACATCCTCTGCAGGCGGTGTCAATGTCCTTAACACTTCCTGAAGCTCTTCCTCTAGAGCCTGCACCTCCCCCTGCACTTGCACTTCTGTACTTTTCCTTTGTGTAGTAACAGATCCTTTTACATCACAGCTTACCTCACACATGCCATTCTCCTCTTTGGAATCCTCCACCTCTTCACTCCACAAGCGCCCAGGCCCTTGCTTGCGCACTGGGCTCTCAACAGCTATCACGCTGGTAACTGGTGCTTCACCAGTTTGCGCTGGCGCCCTCCTCAGCTTCACGCACTCTGCCGCCATATGGTTGTACGCCCCACATATTCTGCACGTACGTCTCTGTCCGGCATACGATACCATAACTTGCGTCCTGAAGTCCTCCAACACGACGTAAGACGGTATGGGATGTCTCAGAGTCATCTTCAGGGAAAAGGTACCCTCCGGACGTCCCATGTAAGCACCTGCCGTCCACTTGCCCTTTTGTGCCAGATGTACGGTTCCATATGTCTCAAAAACACTCCTTATGTCAGCCTCATCTGCCTCAAATGGGACATTACGTATCTTAACCCACGTAAAGTGGCGAGATACGTCGATCAAACGCACCTTCACAGCTGGAGTAGCGTCAAGACTCACGTCTTGGAACCTCGTCACCAAAGACTCATACACGGACGTGGAATTCAGTTTGACGAAGATTCTATAAGCCCCATTCAGGGCTACACCATACACCTCATCGTCCTGGATTCCATAGGTCTCCCTAATGATTGTTGGGAGTAAGACTTGCACTGAAGAGGGTGAAATCGCCCCACGAAGCAGCTCAATACCAATGGTATTTACGTGCCTCCTCACACTCAGCGCCATGTTGATACAAGGTAGCTCGCCTGAAAACAGCAGAGGGGTGCAGCGCACAACCTCACTCGACCGTGGTCAGGCAGTGAATGTCATGATTATTCAGGTTGGTGATGGGGTTAGTTTTCAATGTGTGTGTGTGAATGGGGGGGGAGGAGGGATGATGGGTCACCTGTGTTGCAGCACAGGTTTCTTAATAAGGCATATTGTAGGTCTGGTGTAATTTGTTGCGAGTTGTATTACGGGTGATTGTCATTAAGCTTGGTGCATTATTGTGTTGAGGTTGTAATTTTAGGAGTTTTATTTATAGCCATTTTGTGGCCTTTGTTATTATACCTTTATTCCTTCTTAAATTGTGATATGTTTTAAAAACTTGTATATAGTAGACTGTCAGATGTTGCCTGGATTGTTTTGTGTTTATATATTGTTTTACTGATGTTGTCCTTGTTCATTATTTTATATATGTACCTATTAATATTTGTACATGAAGTTTTAAATAAAATATAAAAAAAAAAAAAAATCTGTGCGGCCCTGTGACGGAGCCTTCAGCAGACGGTCAGCCGGGAAGACTTTGTTGCTTGTTAGCTAGTAATTACACCAATATATATATGGTGCTCTAAGGTCTTCTGTCTCTTTTAACATAGAATGATAATATGTTACAAATAATTGGCATTTATACGGAGTTATTCAATGCTCCATTTTGCCAATTTTGATTTACAAACGTATTGTAAACGCTTTAAAATTATATTTGCAGTTTTACAATTTGTAGCACAAAGTAAAGGATTAGGTTTTTTTCAATTTAAATAATGTCCCAAGCCATTGTCACCACCGTAGAATAATCCACATCCTCTTGCTAACAAAAACAATATCACGTTCACTAAGCACTTAAAATCAACACAAAAGTGCGCAAAAAAATTAATAAAGTCTAGGATAATAAATAAGTCAATAATATATTTTTAATATAGTCCTTGGAAAAAAATTGTTGCAAGAGCGGATTCTAAATAAAAATATTTTATAAAGAATTATCAAATTACTTATTAACAAAGCGAGTATTACGATGGGAAGTGTACTCATATAGGGGGAATAAACGTACAGGGAGAATGTCATTTTGGAAGTATAATTTACTAAGCAGCATATTCATTTACAGAGTATATTCGTTTATGAAGAGTATTATTAATGGTAGTATATTCGTAATCTGAGTGTATGAACTCAGTCTCTTTGTACAGGGTATAATCAAAAAGGAATTATTTTAATAAAGGAAGTATATTCAGAGAGAAGGTAAATTCTTATAAAAGGTGAATTCACATAAGAAAATTACTATTTTGCGGAGACTACTGATACATGGAATATATTCCTGCAAGAAAAATATTAATACATGATCATTTGCATAAATGGAGCATACTGTATGTGCTCATGGAATACTTTAGAAGAGAGAGTATAATCATACATAGCATATTCGTGGAAGGAAACTCCGCAAAATCTGTGTAATGAATACCTGCGTGAAATATGTAGTGACAGTAATGAGAAAGCCAGAGAAAGGAAGGAGATCAAAAGCATGGAAAAAATGAGGAATATAGAAGGCGAAATGCAGGGAGGAAGAGGATGGAGGGAGATGGCCAGAAACATGGAAGGAGGGAAGAGACCGAAAGAATGGTGAATGAGGGCAATGTAAGAGAGGAAATAGAAGGTAATGAGAGGAGGTATGGTGATGACTCACCTACACTGCAGCTTACTATCACCGACACCAGCAGATGCAGTAAATCTCCCTCACAACCACCACCACCACCACCAAAACAGCAGCACTCCGCTACCATCACAAACACCATGACAACACCACCATCATCATAGACGCCTTAACCAACACATTGATCAGCACCACTTTAACATATACTAGACCCGACAACCAGTAACGACAACACCACCGCTACCACCGGCAACGAAAGATCAACACAACTATCAAAATAAATTTCTCTGTTTACTCCACCTCAATAAGATATTAACAAAAAAATACGATCACTTAGCAAACACCATCGACAACACAACCACAATTACCACCAAGATGAGGTCATCAGAACATCTCCCACCTCAATAACCAGCACTCAACCACAACCACAGCCACCAAATCATCTATATGTTCACAGTGGTGTGCATATTAATTGGGACAGTGATGAATTAAGATTGGCAGAGAGGAGGCATAGTTCCTTTGTATAAAGGCAAAGGGGACAAAAGAGATTGCAAAAATTATAGGGGAATAAGCCTGTAGAGTATACCCTGTAAGGCGTATGGTACAGTCAATATTATTGAAAGAATTAAGAGGAAGACGGAGACAGCATTACAGATGAACAAGTAGGCTTTAGGAAGGGTAGGAGGTGTGGAGACCAAATGTATTTTCAGAGAACCATGTAGATGAACAGCATTTAGATAAGGGTAAAGAACTTTTTGTTGCATTCATGGATATGGAAAAGGCGTATGATAGGGTGGGTAGGGGGAAAGCAATTTGGGGCACATGTTGCAGGTGTACAGAATAGGAGGTAGGTTACTGAAAGCACTGAAGAGCTTTTACGAGGAAAGTGAGGCTCTAGTTAGAGTATGTAGGAAAGAGGGAAATTATTTTTCAGTAAAAGACAATGATGCATGATGTCACCATGGTTGTTCAGTATAACTACAGATGGGGTTATAAGAGAAGTGTATGCTCGGGTGTTGGCAAGAGAATCGAACACAAAGTGAGAGTTGTCATAGATGTTTCTTGTTGATAACACTATGGTTTTGGGAGATTCTGAAGAGAAGTTGCAGAGGTTGGTGGGTGAGTCTGGTAAGGTATGTAAAAGGAGGAAATTGAATGTAAGCATAGGTAAGAGTAAGATGATGAGGATAACAAAAAAAAATTAGGAAATGAAAGATTAGGTATCAGATTGAAGAGAGAGAGTATGGAGGAAGTGAATGTATTCTTATATTTTGGCTTGTCAGCAGATGGGTCTATGAAAGACGAGGGGAATCACAGAATTAATGAGGGGGGAAAGGTGAGTGGTGGACTGAGGAGTCTGTGGAGAAAAAGAACGTCATTCATGTAAGCAGTGAAGGAAATGTATGAGAGTACAGTTATACCAACGCTTTTATATGGGCATGAAGCATGGGTGGTGAATGTTGCATAAAGAAGGCTATTGGCAGTGGAGATGTCGTGTCTGAGGGCAGTATATATATATATATATATATATATATATATATATATATATATATATATATATATATATATATATATATATATATATATATATATATATATATATATATATATATATATATATATATATATATATATATGGTGCAATTATTTAATAAATGTATGGAAGAGGGTAAGATACCTAGGGATTGGCAGAGAGCATGCATAGTTCCATTGTATAAAGGCAAAGGGGACAAAAGAGAGTGCAAAAATTATAGGGGGATAAGTCTGTTGAGTATACCTGGTAAAGTGTATGTTAGAGTTATTATTGAAAGAATTAAGAGTAAGACGGAGAGTAGGATAGCAGATGAACATGTAGGCTTTAGGAAAGGTAGGAGGTGTGTGGACCAGGTGTTTACAGTGAAACATATAAGTGAACAGTATTTAGATAAGGCTAAAGAGGTCTTTGTGGCATTTATGGATCTGGAAAAGGCGTATGACAGGGTGGATAGGGGGGCAATGTGGCAGATGTTGCAGGTGTAAGGTGTAGGAGGTAGGTTACTGAAAGCAGTGAAGAGTTTTTACGAGGATAGTGAGGCTCAAGTTAGAGTATGTAGGAAAGAGGGAAATTATTTCCCAGTAAAAGTAGGCCTTAGACAAGGATGTGTGATGTCACCGTGGTTGTTTAATATATTTATAGATGGGTTGTAAGAGAAGTAAATGCGAGGGTCTTGGCAAGAGGCGTGGAGTTAAAAGATAAAGAATCACACATAAAGTGGTAGTTGTCACAGTTGCTCTTTGCTGATGACACTGTGCTCTTGGGAGATTCTGAAGAGAAGTTGCAGAGATTGGTGGATGAATTTGGTAGGGTGTGCAAAAGAAGAAAATTAAAAGTGAATACAGGAAAGAGTAAGGTTATGAGGATAACAAAAAGATTAGGTGATGAAAGATTGGATATCAGATTGGAGGGAGAGAGTATGGAGGAGGTGAATGTATTCATATATTTGGGAGTGGACGTGCCAGCGGATGGGTCTATGAAAGATGAGGTGAATCATAGAATTGATGAGGGGAAAAGGGTGAGTGGTGCACTTAGGAGTCTGTGGAGACAAAGAACTTTGTCCTTGGAGGCAAAGAGGGGAATGTATGAGAGTATAGTTTTACCAACGCTCTTATATGGGTGTGAAGCATGGGTGATGAATGTTGCAGCGAGAAGAAGGCTGGAGGGAGTGGAGATGTCATGTCTGAGGGCAATGTGTGGTGTGAATATAATGCAGAGAATTCGTAGTTTGGAAGTTAGGAGGAGGTGTGGGATTACCAAAACTGTTGTCCAGAGGGCTGAGGAAGGGTTGTTGAGGTGGTTCGGACATGTAGAGAGAATGGAGCGAAACAGTGACTTCAAGAGTGTATCAGTCTGTAATGGAAAGGTTGGAGGGAGGGGGTAAAGGAGGTTTTGTGTGCGAGGGGCTTGGACTTTCAGCAGGTATGCGTGAGCGTGTTTGATAGGAGTGAATGGAGACAAATGGTTTTTAATACTTGACGTGCTGTTGGAGTGTGAGCAAAGTAACATTTATGAAGGGGTTCAGGGAAACAGGCAGGCCATACTTGAGTCCTGGAGATGGGAAGTACAGTGCCTGCACTCCGAAGGAGGGGTGTTAATGTTGCAGTTTAAAAACTGTAGTGTAAAGCACCCTTCTGGCAAGACAGTGATGGAGTGAATGATGGTGAAAGTTTTTCTTTTTCTTGCCACCCTGCCTTGGTGGGAATCGGCCAGTGTGATAAAAATAATAATATATATATAAATATATATATATATATATATAAATATATATATATATATATATATATATATATATATATATATATATATATATATATATATATATATATATATATATATATATGTGTATATATATATATATATATATATATATATATATATATATATATATATATATATATATATATATATATATATATATATATATATATATATATATATATATATATATATATATATATATATATATATATATATATATATATATATATATATATATATATATATATATATACATATATATATATATATATATATATATATATATATATATATATATATATATATATATATATATATACATATATATATATATATATATATATATATATATATATATATATATATATATATATATATATATATATATATATATATATATATGTATGTATATTTTGGGGTGCCAGGTGTCAATGATAATGGGAGCCCTTTGATTGAACTTTGTATAGAAAAGGGGTTTAGTTATAGGTAATCCGTATTTTAAGAAAAAGACGAGAGATAAATAAATATACAAGATTTGATGTAGGGCGTAATGACAGTAGTTTGCTGGACTATGTATTGGTAGATAAAAGACTGTTGAGTAGACTTCAGGATGTACATGTTTATAGAGGAGCCACAGATACATAAGATCACTTTCTAGTTGTAGCTACAGTGACAGCAAAAGGTTGATGGGATACAAAGAAAATAGAAGCAGCAAGTAAGAGAGAGGTGAAGGCGTATAAACTAAAAGAGGAAGCAGTTAGGGTACGACATAAACAACTATTGGAGGATACATGAGCTAGTGAGCGTATAGGCATTGGGGTAGGAGACGTATGGGGTAGGTTAAAGAACGTAGTAGATGAATGGTTCAGAGAACCGACATGTTGATAAATTAGACATATGTGCAACTCTTGGGTATCTTTATTGTGGAAACGTTTCGCCACACAGTGGCTTCATCAGTCTGTACGTAGGAGAAACTTGAAGAACAGGAGGAGAATGAGGTAATCAGTCCCTCAACCTTGAGTCGATGTGTTCAGTCCATCAATCTTGAATAGAAATAGAATAGATTTCTATTCAAGATTGATGGACTGAACACGTCGACTCAAGGTTGAGGGACTGATTACCTCATTCTCCTCCTGTTCTTCAAGTTTCTCCTACGTACGGACTGATGAAGCCACTGTGTGGCGAAACGTTTCCACAATAAAGATACCCAAGAGTTGCACATGTGTCTAATTTATCAAAGAACGTAGTGTTAGAGTGTTCATCAGAAGTTTGTGGTTACAGGAAAGTGGGTGCGGAAGGGTAGAAGAGCAATTGGTTGAATGAGGTAAATATAACAGTAAGAAAGAACAAGTTAGCATATGAGAGGTTTTTACAAAGTAGAATTGATGCAAGGAGGGAGGAGTATATGGAGAGAAAAAGAGAGGTTAAGAGTGTGGTGAAGCAATGTAAAAAGAGAGAAAATGAGAGAGTGGGTGAGATGTTTTCAACAAATTTTGTTGAAAATAAGAAAAAGTTCTGGAGTGAGATTAATAAGTTGAGGAAGCCTAGGGAACAAATGGATTTGTCAGTTAAAAATAAGAGAGGAGAGTTATTAAATGGAGAGTTAGAGGTATTTGGAAGATGGAGGGAATATTTTGAGGAATTGTTAAATGTTGAAGAAGATAGGGAAGCTGTGATTTCGAGTATAGGGCAAGGAGGAATAACATCTTGTAGGAATGAGGAAGAGCCAGTAGGAGTGAGGTAATGGGTAGAATGAAAGTGGGTAAGGCAGCTGGGATTGATGGCATAAAGTTAGAAATGTTAAAAGTTTTGGAGTGGTTGGTGCTATTACTTAATAAATGTATGGAATAGGATAAGGTACCTAGGGATTGGCAGAGATCATGTATAGTTCCTCTGCATAAAGGCAAAGGGGATAAAAGAGAGTGCAAAAATTATAGGGGAATAAGTTTGTTGAGTATACCTGGTAAAGTGTATTGTAGAGTTATTATTATTATTATTATTATTATTATTATTATTATTATTATTATTATTATTATTATTTTACGCACGGTTTGACAAGGTTAAGGATTCCTAGCTTTATTGACAAGCTATTTACAGGTTAAGGATTCCTAACTTTATTGGCAAGCTAAGAGCTGTTACCTACATCAGCTCATTTGAAAGCATTTTTATTGTTATGAGACATACAAGTAGGGAACAGAATGAAGTTGGAGCCATCTGTGGGCCAGCATTTTCACTTGATCAACTGACTTTATATCGTTGACATCATTATGCTGTACGAATTTGTTCCATACTCGAGTCATCCTGGGTATATATGATCTCAGATGGAGTGATGTTCTGGAGAAGGGTACAGCCAGAGTGAAGTTGCTGCTTTCTGCCCGTCTTGTGGCATAAAAGCTTGTTTCACGCTGTCCTCGAAGTGGATCCAAGTGTGGCACTTTGACAATATTGGCCTTGTACATAACAGTAAGGCCACCCACATCCCTCCTATGTTGAAGGCTCTGCTGAACTGACAGATCTATCTAGGATGGGTCCAAGCGAGAGATGAAACGTCTTGCTCTGTTCTCTACTCTGTCAAGCAGTCGCAGATGAGACGGGGGGGCAGGCAAACCAAGAAAGTGGAGCATATATATATATATATATATATATATATATATATATATATATATATATATATATATATATATATATATATATATATATATATATATATATATATATATATATATATATATATATATATATATATATATATATATATATATATATATATATATATATATATATATATATATATATATATATATATATATATATATATATATATATATATATATATATATATATATATATATATATATATATATATATATATATATGTAAATGTATATTTATATTTATTTATTTATTTTAACGATCTTTTTGCAGAATAAGGCAAGCGAAAATTATTCTGAACCTAACGAAAAGAATATATTTCATTGTGTTGGATTGTTATTAAATTATTGTTTACGGTGAATTTGGTGCAGAGATTTAATAGCTTGTGCGTGGTGTGGATGTTCATCTGAGCTGCCCCCTGGTGTGGTCTCTGCTAAATTATTATTTGCTACATTCCTCCATTTTAGGTGCCTCAAGTTGAAATCCCTCATTAGTAAGATGTTTGTGGCAGGAGTTGGGAGATTTTCCAGACAGCGGTCAATTTTCAAAGCTGTTCCTAGAATTGCTGGGAGGTTGCATCCGGAGGCTTGTATACCACCACAATGACAAGGTTTTAGTTTTCAGTCTTTACTGCCTAAACTTCAACTACATCATTTGAGGTATTTAGTAGTTCTGAGCAAATGAGCGACTCTGTGATGCACAGGACAATTTCCCCTTATTCTCTCTTTGATCTGCCGCACTGAATAGGTTATAACCTGGGATCCACATTTCGTTGTCAAAATGATCCTTTATGTGGGTCTCTGTGAAAGCTGCACACTGTTGCACAGCTGTTGTTTGTTGAGGGCTTTAAGAGCCTGTAGGTGTGCTAAGATAAATGTCATTATACTGTTCGACAGTTTTGGGGCTTTGTTTGCTGGAATTAGTATCTACTGATCCGGAGTGGAGGCCAATGACTTCCTCTCCACTCTAGAAGTGTTTTCAGTTGGTGTAAGATTTCTGTCATTTCTTGCCAGTCTTTTTTTCTTCCTGGCACTAAAAAGCCTTCATCTCTGGAGTGATTTTGGCTCCCGTCTTCTGTTTCTCATGGTTGTTTCCGATATGTTGTAGCATTGTCTTTCAAAAATTAACAAGAAACACATTTCCAGGTAAAATAAGTTACAAGAAGAGCTGCATTCTCCTGTTGCCATATGAGTACGGCATTTTTTAGCATGGTTATGAATGCACATTTCACCTTTTTCTTCAGGTATTTCATGCTTGCAGATACCCAAGGCATAGAATTTACATGGATTGGATTTCTGTTTGCCAGGAATTTTTATTTCTGCATTCCCTACTAGTGCATGCTATTCTATTTCCGCATTGCCTACAGCCCCTATACTAACATTAGTGCATCCACCAGTTTTTACTGGTAATGTGTCAGCACTATTCCCCAAAGCACTGTCCCAATTTATTCCACCTCCAACAGTATTATATAACGTTGTCTTTATCTGTTTCATCACCAGGACCACTATCTCCATCTGGTGCACAGTCCTCCACGACAGCACCAGGGGTGACAGACAGTGGGGGTGGGGGAGAATAAGGCCTACACTTTGTGTGAGTGCCAGCCAAGATTATCGTATATACAAACCTCGAAAAGCTTTCATAAACGCATCTACCTATAGCACCATGCGCCATGTTCCAGTTAACTTAGAAATGATTATGTGTCGTTGCTTGGAATAATTAGAGGCATATTTTATGGAAAAACAATGTGGTGTTAATGTTAACGAAGGAGTGACCAGTCAGTGCCGCCTCCCCCACGCCGAGGAGGATGGGGAAGAGGTGCGGTGTGTAGGTGAAGATGAGGAACACACTGAGGTTCAGGAGTGCACATACCCACATCCTTCATGATGTGCATGGGAAACAGATAATATTGTGTGTAGTATTGTAAGACAGTGTGAGCAGTATATAGTGTGCAAGTCTATGTTTGCTGTCCTACCCTAACCCCCTCCCCGGGCTACCATGAACCAATAACCTGCGCCTCCCCCACCCAATTTATATGCCTCCCCACCCAACTCCCAGCAATACCCCTACTGAGGAAAACAGATCCCCCCCACCAGCCCATTAAGACCCACAAGGCAAACACAGTCAGGTACACTTCCTTCCATGCTCCGCATTTCCACGCACCATACCCACCCAGCATGCAGTACTCCACTCCTACTTTCTAGCTAGCCAGATTGATGCCAGTCAGAAGGAAGCGAGCAGCCAGGGAAATGACACGGCTTGCAATACTATGAGAGGCAAGTGTTGGTCGTGTTTACAGCTTCGTTGTCTCAACTCTAATGGTTTCCTCCGCAAACACGGTAGTTACCTTGGTTCAGAATGTCCTACTGTGGAAAGTGATGACCCACAGCCACTCCAGGCACCTGAACATACTCCAACAGATAATATTTTGGAAGCAATTAAAGCAACAGGTACCAGGACACTCACACATATTCCCAAAGCAGCCCGTCCACACGCAGCTGGGAAACTTACAGACCTCTTAAAAAAATTAAACGATGGTTCCACTATCCTAAATGCTCCACCAACCATCCAGGCATGTCACAATGATCATTAAATCCTTAGGAGACTTTCCTAGAGCTGACAACCTCATTTGCCTTCCCTTTCAATACCAAAATGGGAGAGGTAGAACCCCCAGTCACTCCACTGACAGCGAGAAAATCAGAGTCCAGGAGAACAAGAAAACTGAAGAGGGCAACACAGTGAGTCCAGTCAGGATTATCACCAACGAAGATACAGTTGCCCCCAGGGATACTGACACTGCTGAAGCACTTAGAGGAAAGCACCTAGCCAGAGAAATCATAGGCAACAACTGCTCCAACACCACTGTCCCCACTGTGGAGCCACTGATTGTGCAAGACTCAGACATTTATAAAGCAATGATGTCATTCCCGTCTGGCCCTGCTGAGGGCTAAACTTTAATAAGGCCACAGCATTTAAAGGAAATGGTTAATCCAGTTTTCGGGGAGATTGCAGAAACACTGCTTTCAGAGATCACAAGTTGCATCAACAATTTCTTGGTTGGTCTGATTCCTGACGAAATTAAAACTTTCTTTTTTTGGTGCATCATTTGTGCACTTAATCAGAAGGATAGAGGAATTAGGCCAATGGCAGCGAGCAACACTTTTTGCTGCCTCGTTTCCTAACCTGTTGAAGTATTCGCACAGAGGCGGCCATGAAGCTTCAACCAAACCAGCTTGGCTTTGGGGTCTCTCAAGGAAGTGAAGCAGCGGTTCATTCAACATGGGTATATTAACAACCTGCCTGAGGACAATGCAGTGGTAAAATTAGTTTCCAAGAATGCTTTTAATCTCTTCAAAAGAGACTTGGCATTAGCAGCTGTACAGGAACATTACCCTTGTTTCTCCTTTTATTTCAGATGAATACAGCAAGGAATCAATGCTCCTGTTAGGAGAGCATGAAATCACATCATCAGAGAGTGTCCAGCAAGGGGATCCTCTTTCACCATTTCTCTTCTGTATAGCGGTTAGGGAAATCACAGTCTGACCAGAGAGGTAAACATCTGTTTCCTAGATGATGGCACACTAGCACGTACAAAGGAGTCCCTTCTGGATGATCTTACACAGGTGATGACACAGGAACTCAGGTGATGACTCAGTCAATCAACAAGTGATAGATGTAGTGAGATCAAAGCTACCAAGAGCATCAATCATTGCCCCCACAAATAGCATCTTGCCTGGAGCACCTCTGGGAAGCGATGCCATTGACACAATTCTCAGGAAGAAACTGGAAGATATATATATATATATATATATATATATATATATATATATATATATATATATATATATATATATACATATATATATATATATACATATATATATATATATATATATATATATGTATATATATATGTATATATATATGTATATATATATGTATATATATATATATATATGTCGTGCCGAATAGGCAGAACTTGCGATCTTGGCTTAAATAGCAACGTTCATCTTGCCATATAGGACAAGTGAAAATTTGTGTATGCAATAATTTCGCCAAAATCATTCTGAACCTAACGGAAAAAAATATATTTCACTGTGTTTGTTTAGTATTAAATTACTCTAAACAAATCTAAAATATATTTAGTTGGGTTAGGCTAAAATAAATTGCTCTTGTTATAATAAGGTTAGGTAAGTTTTCTAAGATTCTTTTGGTGCAAAATTAAAATTTTTTACATTAACATTAATGAAAAAAATACATCTTTAAACGTTTAAAAGAAAATTTCAGAAAGGACTTAATTTTAAATGAGTCATTGCTAATTGACCAGTTTTACATATTCGGCACGAAATCTAATATATATATTATATATATATATATATATATATATATATATATATATATATATATATATATATTATATATATATATATATATATATATATATATATATATAATATATATATATATATATATATGCAATAAGATCACAGTAAACAGGTGATTTCAGAATATCAAAAACAACCACTGTGAAAGAATAGAGAAATTCCAAGCGCTTTCGTGACTACTCACATTATCAAGGAACAATGAAAGAAATGCATCAAAGGAAAGCATATAAAGGGTCTAGCCCACACCTCACTATCACATCCCGCAACAAAGCAACACCTGATGCACGGCTCATAAGAAACGGAACACTGCAGCAGGCCCGCTGGCCTGCTGCAGTGGGGAAGTGGAATAAGAATCTTTCTTCCGTAAGCCATGCGTGTTGTAAAAGTCAACTAAATCCGGGAACAATGGGCTAGTAACCCCTTTTCCTGTAAAAAAAATACTAAAAAGAATAAGAAGAGGAAAATTGTCAAAGTGGGAAGTTTGTATGTGCGTGGATGTTGTGCGAATGATAAGAAAGAGAAGATTGTGGATGTTATGAATGAGAAGAAGCTGGATGTCCTGGCTTTAAGTGAAACGAAGTTGAAGGGGGTGGACTACTCTGGACAACACATAAAGATAGAGTTAAACTGTCTGTTTTCTCATCAATGTTTTTGAGAGCTTTACGAATTTGTAGTCCTGAGTTCATAGATGAGGAAATATCCAAAATTTATGAAATAGGTAATGATTTTAAATACCCAAGAAATGTAATTGATAAATCTTTTAAAATTGCTAGAAATAATTTTTACAATCCAAAAAGGGACAACCAGCCTTATTCAACTAAAAATATGTTGGTTCTCCCTTACCATGAAAACTTGGTTGATATGCCTTCTCTTCTTAAGACTTTTAATATTAAAGTTGTATTTAAAAATCTTCATACAGTAAAAAAAACTTTTGATAAAGAATTCCCCCCAAAATGCTGACGGATGTGTCTATAAGATTCCTTGTAAAATTTGCGATAAAGTTTATTACGGTCAAACTGGTAAAAATCTCGAAGTAAGATTAAAACAACATAAATATAGCATTAGAACTGGACAAGATTCCAATGCTCTATTTATTCGTGTAAGAGATTTTAACCATCCAATTGATTTTCAAAATGTTGAGAAAGTTGTATCAAGCAAGTCCATGGTCGACAGGAATATAATTGAATCTTGTCTCATAAAAAGCAGTTTTGACAATAATATGAATATTTCCTTTGGTTTATATAAATTGGATCCGTTTATAATTAATAGAATTTGGGAAGAATTTAATAATACATTGGACAAATAATAAATTTTAAAATTCTTAATTCTTGGGTAGAATAGTTTGCTGGTGGGTTGTGTGAAGGACCTGTCCAGTTGGGCCAGCGGGCCTGCTGCAGTGTTCCCTTTCTTATGAGTCGCGTGTCAGGTGTTTCTTTGTTGTGGGATCTGATAGTGAGGTGTGGGCTAGACCCTTTATATGCCTTCCTTTGATGCTCTACTTTCATTGTTCCTTGATAATGTGAGTAGTCACGAAAGCGCTTGGAATTTCTCTATTCTGTCACAGTGGTTGTTTTGCATATATATATATATATATATATATCTATATATATATCTATATATATATATATATATATATATATATATATATATATATATATATATATATATATATATATATATATATATATATATATATATATATATATATATATATATATATATATATATATATATATTTATTATCACACTGGCCGATTCCCGCCAAGGCAGGGTGGCCCGATAAAGAAAAACTTTCACCATCATTCACTCCATCACTGTCTTGCCAGAAGGGTGCTTTACACTACAGTTTTTAAACTGCAACATTAACACCCCTCCTTCAGAGTGCAGGCACTGTACTTCCCATCTCCAGGACTCAAGTCCGGCCTGCCGGTTTCCCTGAACCCCTTCATAAATGTTACTTTGCTCACACTCCAACAGCACGTCATGTATTAAAAACCATTTGTCTCCATTCACTCCTATCAAACACGCTCACGCATGCCTGCTGGAAGTCCAAGCCCCTCGCACACAAAACTTCCTTTACCCCCTCCCTCCAACCTTTCCTAGGCCGACCCCTACCCCGCCTTCCTTCCACTCCTCAGCCCTCTGGACAACAGTTTTGGTAATCCCGCACCTCCTCCTAACTTCCAAACTACGAATTCTCTGCATTATATTCACACCACACATTGCCCTCAGACATGACATCTCCACTGCCTCCAGCCTTCTCCTCGCTGCAACATTCATCACCCATGCTTCACACCCATATAAGAGCGTTGGTAAAACTATAATCTCATACATTCCCCTCTTTGCCTCCAAGGACAAAGTTCTTTGTCTCCACAGACTCCTAAGTGCACCACTCACTCTTTTTCCCTCATCAATTCTATGATTCACCTCATCTTTCATAGACCCATCCGCTGACACGTCCACTCCCAAATATCTGAATACATTCACCTCCTCCATACTCTCTCCCTCCAATCTGATATTCAATCTTTCATCACCTAATCTTTTTGTTATCCTCATAACCTTACTCTTTCCTGTATTCACCTTTAATTTTCTTCTTTTGCACACCCTACCAAATTCATCCACCAATCTCTGCAACTTCTCTTCAGAATCTCCCAAGAGCACAGTGTCATCAGCAAAGAGCAGCTGTGACAACTCCCACTTTGTGTGTGATTCTTTATCTTTTAACTCCACGCCTCTTGTCAAGACCCTCGCATTTACTTCTCTTACAACCCCATCTATAAATATATTAAACAACCACGGTGACATCACACATCCTTGTCTAAGGCCTACTTTTACTGGGAAATAATTTCCCTCTTTCCTACATACTCTAACTTGAGCCTCACTATCCTCACTATATATATATATATATCTATATATATATATATATATATATATATATATATATATATATATATATATATATATATATATATATATATATATATATATATATATTTTATATATATATATATATATATATATATATATATATATATATATATATATATATATATATATATATATATATATATAAATATATGTATATATATATATATATATATATATATATATATATGTATATATATATATATATATATATATATATATTCTCAATCTCTCTTCCTTCTGCCTGCATATACACACACACACAAACATACACAGGAGAGCGAGGGAAGGACACACACTGAAACACAGCAGGCAGAAAGAAGAGAGATTGAGAACACGATCACAGATATAGGTGAAGAGGATATGTCCAAGATTATAAATTTTCAGTGGATAGGGTGTATTTGAAGTGCAGAAGACGACCAATCAAGCTGATTTTCAGGACAGAAGCAGTGTGGAACAGGATCCTCCAAGAAGACTCGGCAGAATACAAGAGGGTGTTCCTTGACTGAGACAGAACACAAATAGAATGACAGCAGCTGTGGGAGAGGACACAAAAACGAAAGGAGCTAGGAGGAGAGACAAGGACAGAATCAACAGATGACAACCAGAGCAGGGCAGAGCAACAAGAGCAAGCACACACAGAACCATCCCGAGAACCTACAACCAATCATGCTATCCCAACCCACAACACACAACCCACAACCCACAACCCACACCCACAGCTCCCACCCAGCACTCTGCTGTAGAATCCCACAGTACACTGCCAGGTCCCCCACCCTCACAGACCCCTAAAACAGTGTTGGAGAGGAAACTGAAGGTATGGTACACCAAAGCTGGTGGAATAACAAATAAGTGGGAGGAGTGGCACGATAGAGTCAAAGAGGCATCACCAAACATCACAGTTCTCACAGAAACCAAGCTCACAGGTTTGATAACAAATGCCATCTTTCCAACAGAATATCAGATCCTGAGGAAAGACAGAGGGAACAGAGGGGGTAGAGGAGTGGCACTGCTGGTCAAAAACCGATGGGAGTTTGATGAGCTGGAGAGAGTAGATAGTGGAGGAGCAAAATATTACATAGTAGGAATGCTTCTGTCTGGAGGTCCCAAGGTGGTATTTGCAGTGATGTTTAATCCATCATAGAGCAGCAGGAGGCCGAGGCAAGAGTATGATGAGAGTAACAGAGCAATTGTTGACACACTGGCTGAAGTGGCAAGAAGGGCTCATGCGAGCAGGCAAAGTATGACTTCAACCACAAGGAAATCGACTAGGAGAACTTGGAGACACATGGGGGACAAGAAACGTGGAGGGCTAAGATGATGGAGGTGGTACTGGAAAACTTCATGTACCAACACGTATGGGACACTACCAGAGAGAGAGGAGGGAATGAACCAGCAAGAATGGACCTAGTTTTCACCTTGAGTAGCACAGATATTGGGGATATCACATATGAAAGACACCTCTGGGCCAGTGATCATGTGATTTTAAGCTTTGAATACACAGTAGAGTTACAAGTGGAGGGGGGAACAGGAAGAGCCAAATGAACGAAGCCAAACTACAAAAAGGGGAACTGTGTGGGAATAAAGAACTTTCTGAACGGGGTTCAGTGGGACAGAGAACTGACAGAGAAGTCAGTAAACGAGATGATGGAATATGTGGCAACAATATGCAAGGAACCTGAGGAGAGGTTTGCACCCACGGGTAACAGGAATAATGATAAAGCCAGGATGAGCCCGTGGATCACCCAAAGGTGCAGGGAGGCCAAAAGCAAGTGTGCTAGGGAAGGGAAGATATATAGAATGCAAAGAACCCAAGGGAATGTGAAGAGCAGTCGTAGAGCCAGGAATGACTATGCACATGAAAATGATATTGCAGCGAAAGCCAAATCTGACCCAAAACTGTTGTACAGCCACATCAGGAAGAAAACAACAGTCAAGGACCAGGTAATCAGGCCAAGGAAGGAAGGCGGAGAGATCACAAGAAACAACTGCAAAGTATGTGAGGAACTCAATATGAGATTCAAAGAAGTGTTCACAGAGGAGACAGAAGCGACTCCAGAAAGACGGAGAGGTGGGGTATACCACCAAGTGTTTGACACAATACATACAACCGAGGAAGAAACGAAGAGGCTTCTGAGCGAGCTAGACACCTCAAAGGCCATGGGGCCAGATAACATCTCTCCATGGATCCCGAGAGAGGGTTCAGAGGTGCTATGTGTACCCTTAACAACAATATTCAAAACATCTATCGATAGGTTGAGATTACCTGAGGAATGGAAGACAGCAAATGTAGTCTCAATTTTCAAAAATAGGGACAGATAAGAAACACTAAACTCTAGACCAGTGTCACTGACGTGTATAGTATGCAAGGTCATGGAGAAGATTATCAGGAGAAGAGTGGTGGAGCACCTAGAAAGAAATGAGCTTATCAACAAAAGCCAATACGGTTTCATGGACGGGAAATCCTGTGTCAAACATACTAGAGTTCTATGACAGGGTGACAGCAGTAAGACAAGAGAGAGAGGGGTGGGTGGATTGCATTTTCTTGGACTGTAAGAAGGCATTTGACACAGTTCCACGCAAGAGATTAGTGCAAAAACAAGAGGACCAGGCATGGGTAACAGGGAAGGCACTACAATGGATCAGGGAATACTTGTCTGGAAGACAGCAGCGAGTCATGGTACGTGGCGAGGTGTCAGAGTGGGCGACTGTGACGAGTGGGGTTTCACAGGGGTCAGTCCTAAGACCGGTGCTGTTTCTAGTATTTGTGAACGACATGAAGGAAGGAATAGACTCCGAAGTGTCCCTATTTGCAGATGATGTGAAGTTAATGAGAAGAATTCAGTTGGACGAGGACCAGGAAGAACTACAAATGGATCTGGACAGGATGCAGGCCTGGTCCAGCAATTGGCTCCTGGAGTTCAACCCCACCAAGTGCAAAGTCGTGAAGATTGGGGGAAGGGCAGAGAAGACCGCAGACGGAGTACAGTCTAGAGGGACAGAGACTACAAACCTCATCTAGCCAAGAACATAAAGAAACTAGAGAAAGTGCAATGATTTGCAACAAGACTAGTCCCAGAGCTAAGGGGTATGTCCTAAGACAACATTCTCCTGACGACACTGGAGGACAGGAGAGATAGGGGAGATATGATAATGACATATAAAATACTGAAAGGAATTGACAAGGTCGACAGAGAGAGAATGTTCCAGAGATGGGACACAGCAACAAAGGGACACATTTGGAATTCATTACTTGTGAATATTAAATAAACACTGTTTACAAATTCAAATCTCTTCTCAAAAATCACTTACTCACCCACAACTAAATAAATACTGAATAATTGCATCTCATAAATTGTATCTCATAAATGTTTCTCATTATTGTATCTCATAAATGTCTAACCTGTGACCCAATCAATCTTTGTTATTTTTTAGTTACATTACCTAACAGAATACTCCATTCTACTGAATGCTCAGCAACACAGTAAATAACCATATGACCTGTCTTTGTAATACTCGCTGTGCTAAATTGTTATCTGTTTACAATAATGTTTTTACCACTGAATATATCATTGCTTAGTTAATCTTCAGTTAATTTTAAGCTGCCCATAATGTTCTGCATACAAAGGGCTTTGCCATGTTGTACTTTAATAACTGTATTCCTTTGTACTTCTCGGTATCATGTTCAAATTAATAAAAATAAAAAAAAAACAAAAAATAAAAAATAAAAAAAAATAGTTAAGGAAGCGATGTAGTGGAGGCAGGATCCACTCATAGCTCTAAGCAGAGGTATGATAAGGTTTATGGTGCGGCGAGAGTTACCCAGTAGAGGCCAGTGAAGAGGTGGGGCCAAGAGCCATGACTTGACCCCTGCAACCAGAACTAGGTGAGTACAATTACTTGAGTACACACACAGGTATAATAAAGCTCATGGAGCGCGAAGAGTGACCGGGTAGCAGCCAGTTGAAGAGGCAGGGCCAGGAGCTGTGAATCGACCCCTGCAACCACAACTGAGTACATTATTATCATAATTAATGAGAAGCGCTAAACCCGTAGGATTATACAGCTAGGTGAGTACACACAATGCACAGCAGGGGCCCGCTTTACGACGTTTTGGTTTACAGCTAATACAGACATTTCAAATTATGACCAGAACTCACGATACTCGTGTTTCTAATATGGTCACCACGCCCTCCATAGTTTGTTTACATTCTCCGTGAGTACCGAGTCTCTCCATTATGTATGGAAACTTTCCAAAATTTCAAGTGTTTTTAAAGAGTGTCTTATTATACTTGAAGACGCCATATTAATATTGATAATAGCACAAGAATAACAAGTATGAGGCGCATTGAATGTCGTATAAAACGTTAATATAGACATTTTGCTTAATCCATCTATTTTTTTTTTTCAAAATTTTATAATAAACACGCTACGTAACATATAATTATAATAAATACACAAAGAGTGGAATAAATTAACAAATGATATGTTTTTGCAGTCTGTGTATCGGAAATAATAATGTTTTCTCTAGTCAAACACCAAAGAAAATGGATATACCTAGTGTAACTAGGGGTTACTGTAGAAAATTATTCCTCTCTTATGCCTGCACTCGGCGTTATTCCTAATAAAAATGATGTGTTACATGAAAATGTTGCCCTTTATTTATTCTACTATACCAACGTGGAGACAACTTGTACACAATGTAAAATGTTTGTATTATGATATAGCTTCACAAATATGGAAATGAACTTGTATCAACCCACCAGCCGCATTCGTCTGATCGTTTACATATAAGTAAGTAAGTAAGTAAGTAAATTTATTCAGGTATACACAATACAGTTACATAAAATTATCATACATAGCAGCATATGTGTAGAGAACCTAGGATAACCCAAAAAAGTCAGACAGAGTGACTTATTTCCATTGGGGTCCTTTTACCTTATTATTATAATATAAAGGTTATAATATTTTCTTATTATTCTATAATGAAGATAACATCTTATTATCATACTAAAAAGATTATCTACTACACGAGGGTCATTAAGACTATCTACAATACGAGGGTCATTAAGACTATCTACTACCCGAGGGTCATTACGACTATCTACAATACGAGGGTCATTACTAGGTATAAGGTAAAATTTACACGTATTTTAGCTAAAAAATAGAAAATCATTCCCCTCCCTTTCTGTTGCTTCATTCATCAGACACTTTTTGGCAGTCTTCTTGAACTGGTTCAAGCTATGACTGGCCTTGACATTTGTGGGTAGTCTGTTCCATTCCTTTATTGCTGTACAATAAAAGGTGTTTGAAGCCTGGCCACTGACTGTGGGTACTACAAAGTTGTGCTGTCTCCCCCTAGTACTATGATTGCTTTGGTTCCCAACCTTGACAAAATTGACAGCAAGATATTCTGGACACTGTTCGTGAGCAATTTTATAAACATGATTTAGCTTCAGTTGTTTTACTCTGTCTTCAACATTCAGCATATCCAACTGCTGTAATTCATCCTGGCCTACATGTTCTCTTGGTCCCAGCCCCAGGATGAATCTTACGATTTTGTTCTGGGTGATTTGCAGTCTATCTTTCAGTTTTTTTGTCAAGGCAGAGTACCAAGAAGAGCAAGCGTAATCCATATGGCATTGTATAAGGGCTAGACATAGGGTCCTGCGAGCCTCAGTAGGTAGACACTGTGCTTGTCTATACAGGAACTTCAGCCTGGCATTCGCTTTCTTTACTACACTGTTCCCTATCAATTCTCCTGACATGCATGGGTCAAAGGGGATTCCCAGATATTTAACTGATGAAACCAAAGTGATGGACTCCCCATTACACTGAACATTAAAATTATTTACCCTTCTCAGTTTATGTTTCGTTCCAAAGAGAATGGCTTCAGTTTTCCCTAGGTGTAATGATAGTTTGTTGTCTACTAACCATTTGCTGCAGGACTCCAGTTCCAGTGTTAAAACATTAGCAATATCTTGTGGGTCTTTACCTGTCACTAACAGAGCACTGTCATCTGCATACAGTAGGAGTTTGCACTTGACACTGATAGGCATATCATTGACATAACATAAGAATAGTAAGGGACCCAGAATACTACCTTGGGGAACTCCACATGTTATCGGCAGGGGTTCTGATTCCGTTTTGTTGATTTTGACTATTTGTCTCCTGTTGCTAAGGTAGGACTTAAACCAGTCTACAGAACCTATACCGATAGCTTGAAGTTTCTTACATAATATATTGTGGTTGACAGTATCGAAGGCCTTTTGCAGGTCTAAGGTTACCATACCTATGAGGTTCCCTTTTGACATTTCAGTTCTCAGGTAATCCATCAGATTAATAAGGGAGGTATCGGTTGAGTAGGATCTTCTAAAGCCCGATTGATAGCTATGGAGAATGCTGTTGTCATTAAGGTACTTAACTACTTGAGAATACACCGCCCTCTCCATAATTTTAGATATTATACTGAGTATACTAACAGGTCTATAGTTGCTTACATCAGACCTATTATTTTTCTTGAAGATAGGAGTAATTCTGGCCTTCTTGAACCCCTCCGGTACGGTATTAGTGGTGATTGATAGATTTATTATGTGAGCAATAGGGATTGACAGTTCAGAAGCACCATCTTTTAGGAACTTAGACGGGATGTTATCAGGGCCTGTGCTCTTAGTTGGGTTTAACCTGCTTAGTTCTTTTTGAATGAAGTCATGAGATACACTTACTAGTTGACAACTGTTTGGGGTTACCCCTTTATTGGTATAGTATGTTTGAAACTTATCAGAGTCTGTGTTAAAGGTATTTGATGCAGCTGGTAGTTTACTTACTAGTGTTGATGCAACAGATGTGTAGTAGGAATTAAAGCAATTTGCCACCTTAGTTTCCTGTCCTCTCTCATTTACTCGTTCTCTCTCTCTCCCTCTCTCGTTTATTCGCCTTTATCTCGTTTACTCACTTCTCATCCTACATTAAGACTACAAATATTTTAAGGGCAGATGGACTAGTATACCTATGGAAAATTTTATAGGGGGTTACCTGTATGTACCTCGACATTATATGCATACAAGTAAACTCATTGGGAGACAACAACCATACTGTTTACCGTAGTCACCCCATGTAGACATGTGAGAAACTTAACCACCTCTGGTCCCTGCAGGTGGTTCCTTCGACATCACAATCTTATCCATATCTATCCGAGACCAGTATGAATTGGATAGCACCCACAAGTACGGCGCTACTAATTAATTGTGGACTGTATAGATTATATTACTTTAACTGAATGAAGGGGGAGGGTAGGTTACACATGGATATATCCATCAAGGAAAAACACCTGTACATAATCCCACCACTTACCAGATATTCTCTGGTGGTCACTTGATGTAGCTGGATCACCCATAACCTATCCAATTACAACATACCTAACTGGCCAGTATCAGTCTGCTATAACTAGAAGGGTTACTTAACTGTGGGTGATTGATGCTCCTTATTTCCTCCATTCACCATCTCATTTCGATGTCCTGCTACACCGACACGGTTCTTATTCCAGCAGGACGAGGTATCCGTTGGTTTGTCCCGGTTTAGAAGTCGTGACTCCATATAAACTTCACTATCCTCGGGACAGGAACTACGAGGACTACACGTGTTCATTCCAAGTAAGGCGACTTATTTCACTTCACACATTCTCTTAACTTAGCGTTATTATCAGCGATTACATTACAATTCACACGACGACTTAATGTCTCATAATTATTATGCACATTAGAGGTCACTCCATTAAGATCTGAGATCGATGAGTGATGATTAAATCATGGGTATTTTCCCCTGGACACCCTCCATGGTGTCGCACCAGTCACCACCGGTCCTACCATTATTCACTAATTTTACCACTTTATTAGGGTGGTCCTGTAAATCACGTTCCCTCACTCTTCACCAGGAACAGTTACGACACTTCCTATTATGAAGTGAGGCCTATATTAATCCTTAGGCCGCCGTGAACACCAATTTCCTGGTCCCATGCTTTCCCAGCCTCTTAACTCCATTCCAAACACTCCCGCTCCCTGATGCCCCATCTCGACCTCTCCTCTGCCCATCAGCGCAGGCGCAGAGCTTCCCTGTTGGCTCTTTTTAAAATACAATTTAGAACAACAGTAATGCATTAATCAAGTATATTTACATAAAAAATGCTGTATAGTCCTTGTGGCTTAGCGCTTCTTTTTGATTATAATAATAATAATACATAAAAAATATACAGTATAATTATGGGAATTTATTTTCCACAAAACCTACCACACCTGACTTTCTACAGATAAATACTGTTCACCTCGCACCCTATATTAAGACCATTAAGAATACAAATATTTTAATGTATGTAATAAGTGTACTGTGTGTACATATATGTGAACAATATTTAGACAAAGTTAGGGAAGTTTTCATTGCATTTATGGATTTAGAAAAGGCATATGATAGGGTAGATAAGGGAGCAATGTGGCAGATGTTGAAAGTGTATGGAATAGGTAGTAAATTACTAAATACTGTACAAAGCATTTATGAGGACTTTGAGGCTCAGCTTAGGGTGCGTAGGAGAGACGGAGATTATTTCTCAGTAACAGTAGGTCTTAGACGAATGTATGATGTCGCTATAATTGTTTAACATTTACAGATGTGGTTGTAAAAGAAGTAAATGTTAGGGAGTGGGGGAGAGGGGTGGGATTAAATTAGATCACAGTAAACAGGTAATATCACGATATGCAGAACAACCACTGTGGAAAATAGAAATTCCAAGTGTTTTCGTGATTTCTCACATTATCAAAAATAGGTAAAAATAAAAGACCAACAGAAAGGCATATAAAGGGATTACACCTAGCCGTCATCTTACAACACATGACATTTTTATGGTGATGTTGATAGTCAAGAACCTGTCAAACACAGCTTATTTTCTGACCAAGGTTTAAGATTTTTAAGTTGTGTAAGTATCTTAAATTCTTCAGAAATTGTTAATTATTAATGAACCCAGTTTGTATACTCCAAAAGTAATATGCATATTAATTTCAAAACTATTTTTTTTAATGAAACCTGATTCTATAAAAATTATAATTTAGTCGACCATTGACCTACCTGACATAAATTTCTCGGCCTTTTGAAAATCAGTTTCATGGTTAAAATCTCTCACGAATAAACAGGCATTTGTCCTCTTTGCACTCGGGCTGAGAGGATCTACTGTACAGACGCTCCTCAGTTGCCTGTCAGTGGTGGTGTGAGGAGGTGGTGTTTGCACCTCTGTTGACACCTCAGGAAAATTACTGCTGTCAACATGGCGGTTTGTCATAGATGCCGGATTAATACTGTTGGCATTGAGCTTCTCCGGGGGACGATTTCGCCTAGTTCAGCACAGGTTCTCTTACCTAAGATTATCAGAGAGACGTATGGAATTCAAGATGGAGAATTATATGAAGTGGCTATAAATGGAGCGCATAGAATCTTTGTGAAACTGCTCACTGCAACGGTATATGAATCGTTGGTTAATCGTTTCCAGGACGTGAGTCTTGATGTTACTCCTGCTGTACGTGTGAGAATGAGTAATGTTTCCAGGCATTATACGTGGATTAAGTTATGTAACGTTCCCTTTGAGGTGGATGAAGCTGATATCAGAAAAGTCTTCGAGAAATATGGGACAGTTCATTTTGCCCAGCATGGTATGTGGGTAGCAGGCGCTTATGAAGGTTTGCCAGAAGGTACTTTTAACCTTAAAATAACATTGAGACATCCCATACTGTCTTACGTTTATCTTCAGGAATTCAGGACACAGGTCCTGGTTTTGTATCCCGGACAAAGGCGTACGTGTCGCCTATGTGGTGAGTATGACAACATAGCTGCAGCATGTAAAAAGAAAAGACGCATGCCTGAACCTGTGGTAGAAGACGCAGCCCCTGTCTTACGGGTGGTGAGGATCAATCACCTGAGGGAGGGCGTGGTCGCTTGTGGAGTGAGATGGTGGAGCAAGCTTTTAGGACTGGGGGTGAGAGACCCCCTCAGTTCCCTGCCCCAGAATCTCCTTCAGTGACTTCTGCAGGGATTGTACCACGGGAGGAAGTGTTGGAAATAGAGGAAGAATTGGAGGAAGTTTTGAAGACCTTGTCACTGCATAATGTGGACGTTACATCTGAGCAAGAAGTAGCTGGAGAGTTATCGCTTGCAGCTTGTCAATGATATGAGAATTTGGAGATTAATGATGTGACTGAGAAGTCAGTGGAATTAATAAATCATTGTAAGGTGGATGTTGAGGTTCACCGCGAGGCTTCCCAGACCATGTTAAGGGGGACATGATTGTAACAAGGAAACGGGCAGCTACGTCAGACTCGGATGATGTCCTGACACCAGCGCAGAGTCCTGGGAAGCAGACTGGGATGGTAGGAGACGGAAGAGGTGGTGATGGGGAAGGTCATGATAGGAGACATCGGAAGAAGGGAGGGGAGAAAGAAGGTATTGTGAAGATAACATACAGAAATACTAATTCTAGTGGTGAAAAGAGTGAGGAGAAGAGGCAGGGGTGGAAAATTTAATGCTGGGAATAACACGGTTTGCAGAGAACTACCTGTCTAGCCAGCAATTTATACCAATTTTTTAAAAGGCTTTCGGTGTATGACTGCCAATGTTAATGGCTTATGTAGCAGAATAAAGAGAGAATGGTTGAGTATGTTTCTTAATAAATATAGAGTGAATGTTGTGTTCCTCCAGGAACATAATTTCAAGGAGGGTAGGGTGTTAGAGGTAGCAGGTTATCAAGTAATGACCCTGCCAACTACCCATTTAAAAATAGTGTGGGTATTTTAATAAAGGAGACGAGCCCATTTGTTTTGCAGAGAAGTGAGGGGGGAGGGGGGAGGGTGTTGTGTGTGGATGGGTCGTGTATGGGTAAGCGTGTACCTTTCGTGAGTGTGCATGCGCCTGCGGAGAATAGCATGCAGGTAAGGAAGGATTTTGTGTGCGAGGATCTTGTCTATTTTTTGCGTGCACTTAAGGAAGTAGCAATAGTGGGGGGTGACTGGAACTGCGTTATTAGGGCAGCTGACGTAGAACCAAAGGGGCAGGACATATATCTGTAACTCTCAGGGATTTGATGAGGGACGTTAGGTTACGTGATGCGTTTGGGGGGGGGAACAGAACATACTTTCATTAGGAGGGGATACACAGCGAGGTTAGATAGAGTGTATCTTTCTCAAGGAGTTGTTGTGAAGTCTTTAATACGGTTGAGGCTGCTATGTCAGATCATAGGGCTGTAGTGGTGGAAGTAGGGTGGGAGGAGCTGGCGGAAATATATAGGACTTATTGGAAATTGAACATTAGTGTGTTAAGTGATGAAGAAGGTTTGGAGAGTTTTTCTATTCTATGGAAAGAGCTTTACAAGGAAGCTCAGGAGGTGGATGACATTGTAACATGGTGGGATTATGTGGCTAAAGAAAGGATAAGAAAGTATTATGTGAGGGAGGGTAAACGTATAAACAATTTAAAATATGGGCTTGCGAATTATTTAGGGGATCTATTAAGAGGTTGTTATGGGCAGGGGATGGTTGGTGGTGTTTTTACCATGGATGAAATAGTTGAAATAAAAAAGAGATTGTGAACATTGCAAAATGATCGGTTTCAAGCGGTAAGGGTGCAAGCAGGGTTAGAAGAAGTTTTGTGGGGGACAAGCCGTCAGCGTGTGTGTTGCGACATCAAAAGCAAAGGCAGGCACTGACGGCTATCTCAAGATTAGAGGTAAATGAGACGATGGGGATCTATATAGCAGGGCAGGGGATAAGAAATAAGAAGGGTATGAGTGTATATGCGGATATGTGGTATGAAAAGTACTGGACAAGTGGGGGTGTGGGTGATGTGGAGTTAGACAGGGTGTGTACATATGCAACGTGTAATTTAGGTAATAGTGATAGGACGGCTTTGGGTGGGGTTATTACTGCAGAGGAAATAGAGATTGCTTTACAGGGGATGAGGAAAGGAAAAGCCCCGGGTATTGATGGTCTACCAGTGGAATTTTATTTAGAGCATTGGGCATTGACAGGAAATTTCATGGTTAGGTTATTTAATTGTATGAAGGAGAAGGGTAAGTTGGGAGATAAGCAGACTACAGCAGTTGTGGTGCTGGTCCCGAAAGGTAAGGGGCAGCCCACCCTTCGGGAGTATTGGGCAATATCGTTGCTATGTGTGGACTATAAGGTTTTTTTCAAAAAAATTAGGTAATAGGGCAAAATGTGTAGTGGGGAGGGTCGTTTTGAAATCGCAGTTTGGGCTGCCCAGAAGGTCGATGATTGAAGGACACGGGATTCTGAGAAGTTTTGTGGAGTTAAAAGGAAGGGGGGGGAGGAGGGGACGGCTTTACTGGCTTTGGACTGGCAGGCAGCCTATGATAGAGTGGAAAGGCGTGCACTTCAGCTTATACTTAGGAGACAAGGTTATGGGGAAGAAATAGTTGACTGGGTAAATACGCTGTATAGGGGAGCAAAATTGAGGGTACAAATAAATGGGTGTATAGGGAGGGAATTTGCGATGGGGAGAGGTCTCAGACAGGGGTGTCCCATGTCACAGATCTTATTTGGGTGTTTTCAGGACCCCTTTTATAGAATGGTTGAACGTTCTGTCAGTATACGGGGTGAGGGTGGGGTTTAGGGAGGGACGCTTTGGCCTGGATTAATAGGTTATGTAAATGATACGACTGTTCTGGTTCATGAAAGAATGTCTATGAAAGTATTGGACGATGTTGTGCAAGTGTTTGAACGTATGAAGGTAAACAGTGAGAAGTCAATGATCATGGAGTTGGGCACTTGGAAAGAGGGGGGGGGGGTAAGGTGAGTTGTAATGTTAAAAAGTGTGCAGTGTCGCTAAAGATTTGTGCTTTATGTACAAGGATGAGATGGATGTGGCATGTGAGGAAAACTCGGATAGTTTGTTAGAGAGGATCGTGGGACGTCTGGGTGTTTTGAGGCCCCAGCATCTCACTCTGGCCCAATGTGTGATTGTCGTAAATGTTTTATTGTTTACCTGGAGTTTACCTGGAGAGATTTCCGGGGGTCAACGCCCCTGCGGCCCGGTCTGTGACCAGGCCTCCTGGTGGATCAGAGCCTGATCAACCAGGCTGTTGCTGCTGGCTGCACGCAAACCAACGTACGAACCACAGTCCGGCTGGTCAGGAACCGACTTTAGGTACTTGTCCAGTGCCAGCTTGAAGACTTCCAGGGGTCTGTTGGTAATCCCCCTTATGTATGCTGGGAGGTAGTTGAACAGTCTCGGGCCCCTGACACTTATTGTATGGTCTCTTAACGTGCTAGTGACACCCCTGCTTTTCATTGGGGGGATGTTGCATCGTCTGCCAAGTCTTTTGCTTTCGTAGTAAGTGATTTTCGTGTGCAAGTTCCGTACTAGTCCCTCTAGGATTTTCCAGGTGTATATAATCATGTATCTCTCCCGCCTGCGTTCCAGGGAATACAGGTTTAGGAACTTCAAGCGCTCCCAGTATGGGATTTGTGTAGGTTACTGGTGGGTAAGTGCGTTGCCCCTGTCGAGGGTTTGTTCCTCATGTACTCGAGGAGAAACATTTGGTATAGATTTAGCAAGCCGAAATTTTTGCCTAGGGTGCATGATGTTATGTTTCGTTTTTTGCATGGTATCTTGCCATCAGGGGCCATACTAAGAACCAGGAGAGTAGTAGAGGGAGGGAGGGTGTGGTTTTTGTGGAGGGGACGACGCGGCGTTCCATGTAGTTTATTTTTGTGAAGGGTTAGAAGACGTCAGGGGTTGGTTAGGCAGGTTGGTACAGAGGGTGGGAGTGAGTGGGGTGGCGGTTCTGCGTGCTTTAAGTCTTGACATGGGTGGTTTAGAAGAGGAAGTCATAAGAGCTTTAGATTACATCATGGTGGATTATATCTACATATCATGGATGATGAGGGAGAAAGGGGTTAGTGAGGTTTTATCGTACGATGTGTCGGAACAGGGAATTGTACGGGAAGAGGTGGGATCAGGTATTTTCGGAAGGATATAGGAGGCTAACGTTAGAAATCCTCGTGAATCTGTGAATGAATATGAATGTAGAAAGGGTAAGGTTCTTTTTTTTATTGGATTTAAATTGGTTGAGTGTAAGTCAGTGGGCAATAGCAGGCTCATCTCCGGGGGGGGGGGCATGAGAGTGTGGTGAATGTTGGTATGGATTGTGTTTCTTGGTTGTCATGGATGTGTGGTTGTGGAGCTTTGAGCTCGTTGATACGTATTGTTACTTTTGTGTAATGATTGAAAGCGCAACCCCGAAGGTTTTGTCATGACATGATTCTTGAGTCATATGTTTTCAATGGTATACCTGGAGTTTACCTGGAGAGAGTTCCGGGGGTCAACGCCCTCGCGGCCCGGTCTGTGACCAGGCCTCCTGGTGGATCAGAGCCTGATTAACCAGGATGTTACTGCTGGCTGCACGCAATCCAACGTACGAGCCACAGCCCGGCTGGTCAGGTACCGACATTAGATTCCTGTCCAGTGCCAGCTTGAAGACTGCCAGGGGTCTATTGGTAATCATCCTTATGTATGCTGAAAGGCAGTTGAACAGTCTCAGGCCCCTGACACTTATTGTATTGTCTCTTAACATGCTAGTGACACCCCTGCTTTTCATTAGGGGGATGTTGCATAGTCTACCAAGTCTTTTGCTTTCGTTGTGAGTGATTTTCGTGTGCAAGTTCGGCACTAGTCCCTCTAGGATTTTCCAGGTGTATATAATCATGTATCTCTCCCGCCTGCGTTCCAGGGAATACAGGTTCAGGAACTTCAAGCGCTCCCAGTAATTACGGTGTTTTATCTCCGTCAGCAATTTCACCTGCCTTGAAAGGTGCTGTTAGTGTGCAGCAATATTCCAGCCTAGATAGAACAAGCGACCTGAAGAGTGTTATCATGGGTTTGGCATCCGTAGTTTTGAAGGTTCTCATTATCCATCCTGTCATTTTTCTAGCAGATGTGATTGATACAATGTTATGGTTCTTGAAGGAGAGATCCTCCGACATCACTCCCAGGTCTTTGACATTGGTGTTTCGCTCTACTTTGTGGCCAGAATTTGTTTTGTACTCTGATGAAGTTTTAATTTCCTCGTGTTTACCATATCGGAGTAATTGAAATTTCTCATCGTTGAACTTCATATTGTTTTCTGCAGCCAATTGAAAGATTTGGTTGATGTCCGCCTGGAGCCTTGTATATGTAATTGGTTATGTATATTATCGGTTATGGGGTCATGATATGTGTTAGATTTTTGTAGATAAAAATATTTTTATATATAGTTTTATTTGTGTACATGTGTGCATATGCTTGGGTTTTCCTTTTTTTGTGAAATCAGTTTTTTTCTTTTGTTACCCTTTAAATATAGTTTTGAGCCTTTGCTAAATGTTAGGCTCTAGTACATTGCCAATATGGGTATGTTAATGTTGTTTTAAAGTTATATATGACAGGTTAGTACTGTTACTGGTAGTTGTTTTGAGACTTTTGTTGTAAGATTTTGTTTTATATATCGCCATTTTTCAGAGGTTATAGAACCATTGGTTCTGAGAATTTTATGTTGTTATCGTTTTATGACTATTTATATTCTGGAATTATGTACTGCTGTACTGTTTTTAAATAAAATATAAAAAAAAAATAAATAGAGCATTAGACTCTTGTCCGCTTCTAATGCTAGATTTTTGTTGCAATCTTTGTTCAAAACTTTTTTATTAATTTTTATTAATCATTAAATTAGTCAAAAATGTAAAATACTCAAACATGAATTAGATCCTACTTTAAGCTAAAATAAAAAAAAATGAAATTTATAAATAATTATTAATTCAAAGTAAATATGTACACAATGACGTAAGTTTGTGCAGTGCCGATGATGGGGGAAGGAAGGGGGGGAGTCACAGCTGGTCGTGAAGGTAGACAGAAGAGAGTGTCCCCAACACGCTTTTATATCGAATATAGGTTAACTGATCCTCGGAACACCACAATACATTTGAAGCAGTTAAGTAGCAAGTCAAGAACCACCATGAACCCTGATGTAGTTACAACTGGGAGAAGGTTGCATGAATGGTGTGTAGCTGACTGGGTGGTTGGTTATGCGACGAAGGGGAACCAGTGTAGGTAGACGTGTCAGCATGATGTCTATCTTCGCAAGATATATGCTGTACTTATCTTCACCACTTAACAGTAATTCGATTTTCTCATTCGCCACCACTGCTGCTTGTCTTTTCTTTTTTTTAGAAGACAGTAGGTAATCAGTCCCTCAGCCTTGGAGTTGATGTTGAGAGCACCGTGGTAGTAGAGATTCTGGAGCAAAGACAAGGAGACTAGCGTTTATGTAGGCGTCAGTGGATAGGGACGTGTAGCAGACGAGGGCGTAGTCACTGGTAGGCGGGATTCCCCACTGAAAGTAGGTCCTACCCAAAGGGATGGGTTAGTTGTAGTAGGCCTGAAGAAGGTCTTGTAGATGTCCTCGGAACCAATATTCCATGAAGTTGCAGTGTCTGACAAGTTGTGCAAGACAGTTATACAATACCGACAAGATGAAAGTTAAGACACTTGTGCAACATCCAGTGCCATCCAGTGGCTTTATCAATACAGATTCTAGGATATAATTAGAAGACAGTAGAACTATATACTAAAGATGAGGCAATCAGTCCCTTCACCAACTCCAAGGATGAGGGACTGATTACCTTATCTTTTGTATATAGTTCTCCTGTCTCCCAGTTATGTCCTAGAATCTGTATTGATAAAGTCACTGGATGGTGGAACGTCTACAATAAAGATAACCAGATGTTGCACAAGTGTCTTAACTTTCAGTCCCTTATTTGTTTTTTCTCACTTTGTCGACCTTGAGGTATCCAATAAGATTGTCGTATATAACAAAGTGTGTCAGCTACCCCACCATGTAACACGTTACTGTGGGCGTTTTGAACAATTAATTTTGTTAGCCAATGATTCTTAGAGAATAATATTGGATGTATGGCTTCTTTAGGTAGTGAAGAATTATGAATTCTTCCTCGACATCTTATAATCTTTTCTGAGTCCAGATAAAGTCCTAAAGAATTAATCATATCAGGTTTCTTTGGGGATTTATATTGTGTTTTCAGAAATTTATATTCTGTAGAGAAAACATCTTTCTGTATTAGTTTCACCCAGTATTTAATGGGTTCAAGATATTCATAATTAGGTTTTATCCTTTAATGAATTTAATGATAATAGCTGTAACCCTTAAGAGTTTACCCAAAGATGGGTATTTCGACCCATCATTGGCTATTTCTGGTGTGTCTGAAGTATTTACACAGATTATTTTTGCTGTGTTCAAGCAGACTGTTTTTTCTGGTGAGCTTTTTGCTGAGGCCAGTTATTTTCATTAGAGAGCCAGTTCGGTCCGTGGAGCCATAATTTATTATCCACAAATTTCTTGAGTGGGACACCACGTGACAACATGTCAGCTGGATTCTCTTGGGTAGAGACGTGGAGAAAGAGATAATCTCTCTGCATCTCTTTTATTTCTGCTACTCTGTTCTATACATAGACCAGTTTACTCTTATTATTTCTTAACCACTGGAGAACTGCTTCATTATCACTCCAGATCACGTTTTTTTTCAATAGTGAGATGATCAAGTACTTTGTTGAGATAGACAACTAATTTTGTACCTACATAGAGTGCTGTCAGTTCCAATTGTGGTACTGTTCTGACCTTCAAGGGTGCTACCCTGGCCTTTGAAGTAATTAGTATACTTCCTTCAGCATTACTTATGTAAGCTACAGCGCCATAGCCTCTGGTTGACGCATCACAGAACACATGTAATGTATACTTTTTTATCTCTTGACCCATTTGTTTAGGAAATTTAATTGAATGAAGTTGTTTAAACTCCCTGGATATTTCATCCCATGCTTGACTCATTTCTAGAGGCAAGTTCTCATCCCAACCGATTTTGAGCTTCCATTCATCTTGCATAAGTATTTTACCTTTTATGGTAATTGGTGAGACGAGTCCTAGAGGATCAAAACATTGTGATACCTCTGACAGTGAACTACGTTTAGTGAGTGTACTGCATGATTTATTGTTTATCGTTCTGAGATTCAAAGTGTTTTCCTGTGTGTTCCAATTAAGTCCAGACATACTGTTGCAATCAGGAATTTCAGCTTCAAGGAAATAACCTTTGATAAGTTCCCTTAACTGAGTTGAATTTGTATTCCACATCCTCAGAGGCATATTCGTTTTTTCATCTCCTTGTTAGCTTCTCTGTATAAGGATTTCAAATCCTTCTCTTTATTCTCAGTACCTTGAAAATTGTCCACATAGAGACTTTTCTTTAAAATTTCTTAGGGACGTCCAGATTTCTTCAAATGTGTATTTAGAGTAGCTTCTAGCAAGAATGGAGAGGATGTTGCACCAAATAATACTGACTTGAAACGATAAGTTTTCACAGGACTTTGACGATCATGTGGATGTTCAGGCCACAAGAATCGAATATAATCTTTATCTATTTCTTGTAGTCCGACTCTTAAGAAAGCTTTGGAAATATCAGCCGTGTAGGCATATGGATTTGCACAAGACAGTGATAATAATCACTTCCAATGATTAAATCAATTGGGCTAATTGTGTCCGTCTGTACGTCAGGACAGGCTAACTTGACCTTAGCTGCTTTCAGTGCTGCAACTGTTTCTTTTAATCCCTGGATCTGCACAGACTTAGGCAAATCATCTACTACCACAGCTTCTACTGCCTTTTTCCTGTTTCCTAGACCAACAGTGATTCTGGCTAGGTCATATGTCTGTTTACCAGAATTGTGGAAAAAAACAGCTATATCTAACTGTATTTTGGCATAGGGTTGTTTATTCAGTTTCTGCAACACTGTTCTGCTTATGAAAGACCTTTGTGAACCTTGATCAAATAGTGTTAGCACATTGGTTTTGTGTAAATTATTAGATAACTCAACTCGAGCTATCGGGAGAGCAGTTGCTTTAAACTTATCTCTCACATTTAATTTAATGCTGTTGCTTGTTGACTTCCTGATTCTGTGGAAGTCTTCTGCTGCTCAGCATAAGTGTTAGGGCATAATGCTGTATGATGTATACCCTTGCATTTAAAACACTTCTTTTTTTATATTTTATTTAAAACCAATACAGCGTAACATAAAACTGTTTAATAAATAAAAAATAAAAAGGAAACAATATAGATCTCAATCCTGAAGGTACGTACACTGACAAGATAAACCCGACACAAATTAACTGACACAAAAGGATTGCACCTATATACTCGCAAGATATTGCTGTATAACATACAGCAATAACCTACAGCAAGAACATTACAGATAAACACAGTAACAGGGTCATGAACTGAAATATATAAACATTCAGAACCTTACATGTATATAAATTTTACATATAACATATGACAAAGGCTCAATTCAATAGAAAAGAATATTTATAAGAAAATATATCAATTAATCACATCCTTCGCATTAGTCAATAAATCGAAACCTAACATCATAATCTTACTAAAACAGACCGGGCCGCGGGGGCGTTGACCCCCGGAACTCTCTCCAGGTAAACTCCAGGTAACAATACAGCTTTACATATACCAAAATACAAATAAACATAAAAAGGAAACAGCTTAGATCTCAAAATCGAAGGCTCATTCCTGTTGCAATAAACCCGTATACAAAAATCAGACACAAAAGGAATGCGTCTATAAACTGGCTAGATATGTGTGTATACCAAACAGCTAAAACTTACATCAAGAACATAGCAATGACAACAAACCGGTATCAGGGTACTGACCTAAATTATATAAACTTTAAATGAATCGAAACCATACACATATAAAGTTTTACATAAAGCCTGACCTATGACAAAGGCTCAATACAACAGAAAGGGATATACACAAAAAAAATTGTTTCTCAAAATCACATTAATCAGATGCACTGTATACACAAAACAAAAACAGTATATAAGTATATCTCAACATACAAAAACCCAGCACAAACATAAATACAAACTAAAAAACTCTTCATATCGCAAAGAACATATTTTTTTTTTATATTTTATTTAAAAGGACACAGTACAAGATATAAATAAATAAAAGAACACAATTATTAACCGTTTGAAAATACAATGACCTACCATTAACCCCATAGCATACCACAAGTGTTACATTCATATTGTATTAAAGAATATACCATCACCGAACAATGAAACGAACAGGATAACACCTGCTCAGAAAAAACATCAACAAATTCTAAACCTACAAATCATGCCTATTATACAGTACAATAAAACCTCCTTGCACAAAGTACACAGATGATATGATGCAGCATACGAAGGATAAAATTATACATTACAATAATTAAACAAAGGCTAACCTAACCCTACAATAAAATTGCAAAGACATACCACATTAATACTTCCCGCAAATAGCAGGAATCTCTTAACATAATAAAGAGCGAGAGAGCTCCAGCACCGAACAAAAAAAATTAGCAAAAACCAAAAACTCAAAAATTTTATGTCTGTGTTCACATAAATCCCCCACAACTCTGTACAATTAGACCCCTTGCACAAAGTGCACAATAAATATTATTTAACATACAAAAATTAAAATTATACAGAACATTAATTTTAACATTATGCAAACCTAAGCCTACAATAAGCATTACATTGATACATCTCACAATGAAACTCCTCACATAAACACTGGGCAGGAAACACCCTCAAGTAAAAGACATAACATTATATACGCAAGTACAACCCATACAACTAACAAAATCCTAACATAAGGTATCAAAACTGTCTAGTTACAGGACATAAAAAACCTTATCTCCCTATTTGAAACACTAGTACATCATTGCTGATTTTTTTTTTTTTTTATATAAACAGTCTAAAAGATAATATATAAACAAATAATTAGCATATAATTATAATTCTCATTGTCTAAAGACTCGCCGCACTTACTTCGTGCCGGCACATACTACCCCCCCCCCTTTTCCCTATTATCAATGTTATTATACTGAGCATTATCATGGGAATAAAAATTCCTCATGCACATACAGTAGTCATAATTAAAAATATTGACATACAAGTTCGTACATGTTCCATCCTTGTTTTTTCCCCAATAACACCATTGAACAAAACCAGTTTACAATCTCATAGAAACCCCATTAAGAGCATCGCACAATAAAATTGCCCACTCCTAACCTAATACCTCACTATCCATTATAATTCATATATCATTACATAACATGATTAGGTACATAGAAAAAGGTGTCATTATATGTGATTATAAAATTGACTAAACCAAAGATCATGATTTCATATATAAAACATAGCAGAAAATTTTTCCCACAAAGCAACTGTGCAGGGTGACAGCACTTCACAAACATAAGTTATACAACGATCAAGTTAACTTGTGTGCTTATCTTAACATCATTCTGCTCTAAACCCGAGATCCCAAGGTTTAGTCATCATGGTTTTTAAGGTTATCCTGTATGCAGTGAACATAACCATAGATTCCAAATCCTCATTCATCACCCTTCCACTCTATTCATAACCCTCCCACCATCCACACTACAAAGAAGCCTAAACCAACCCACCCTCATGCATCCCCCGGTAGGAGACCAACCCTTTGCCCGCCCCCTGGGTTCATGAGGAGAAGGCCCCCCACAGTGAGATTCCGGTAACCCTCCGAAAAGCTAACTACCCACCTCCCACCATAGACTTGCCTATTCCTACACATAGTTCTATAAAATCTCGCTGCTAACGCTTTTATCCTCAACTCTCCCCTAACCTCCCTCATCCCCCAAGATACATGTAAATAATCCGTCATAACATACATTAAGGCTCTACCCTCATCACCCGGCACCCCAGTTACATCCACCATTAAGGCCCGTAGGAATGGCCATTGCCCCCCCCCAAAAATCTGATAACTCTCACCATCCATAACCTCACCCCCTCCAAAGAGGGACAAAAATATACCGCATGAAAGGCCGTTTCGATGTCCCCACAATGCAAGCATGAGTCCTCTCTCACAAGACCCATTTTATATAACACATCCCTAGAGGCCAATATTCCCATCAGAAAACGATATACTAACTCTCGTACCCTCGCTGGTATTCTAAGCAACCCAAACTTCCTCCATATGCTTATCCAGTCATATGTTGGATATACAGCAAGTCCCTGTAAGACACCCTTGCCTACCACAGCACCCACCATTCGTTTGACCTTTAACGTGGACACCTGTTTAACATGTAATAAAACCCTCAACATATCCTCACAATACCTCAAATCCCTTCCACACCACCATCTTCGTGCATCCTCCATTACCCTACCTACCCTGACTCCTCTATTCCCCCCAGTCCGAATATATCTTTGTTTAATATATAAAGCCATTACTCTATGACCCAATGACATCAGGCCAAGACCCCCACGTCTCCCCTCCGTCATCACCACGTCCTTGCTCAACCATGCCCTCCCAAACCCCCACACATACCTTAGAACCTTCCTCTGGATTTCTGCAATATCCTCTGCTCTTAAAGGGAACACCTCAGCCACTCCCCACACCTTACTGTAAACCAGAGAGTTGACCACTAAAACTCTCTGCTGTAATGTTACATCCCTAGCCCTTAAGCCTCCTAGCCTACCCAAAACCCTGCTCGTAACTAATTCCGAATTTATCTTCCTACTTTCCTGCACTTCCGCCATGTACCATATTCCACAAACCTTAATTCTGTCCACTACTGACCATCCCAACCCCTCCCCCAAGCCCCCTCCCACCCAATCCCCCACCTCTAATAGTCTCGACTTCATTAAATTAACTCTCATACCCGTGGCGTCCCCAAAAATCTGAATGATTCCACCAACTTTCCTTAGATCTTCCTCATGCCTTACCAGCACGGTAGTATCATCTACGTACCCCACAATCCCCCCCCTCCCACCCCCCCTAATCCCATGTTCAATCATCACCTCATCCACCAGCCCATAAAATGGATTCTGTACGCAGGCAAACAATAACTGAGAGAGTGGACAGCCCTGCCTCAAACCTCTCTCCATCAGTACTGGGTCCCCCAACTTACCATTAACCTGTACCCTAATAACTGCTCCCTCATACAAGGTTTGCACCCATCTCACCACCTTCTCCCCCAAACCCAGCTGTTCCAAACAAACTTTTAAGAAATCCCTATTCACACAATCATACGCATTAGCCCAATCTAATCCAAGTATTCCCCCTCCGGTGCAGTCCTCAATAAAATCCCTTATTTGACTATGCCCGTCCCTCATACTTCTTCCCGGAATGCCAAACTGTCCCCCATGTACCACTGATCCTAGAACCTTCTTCAGTCTATTGCCCAGAATTTTAGCATAAATTTTATAATCTGCACACATTAAGGATATTGCTCTATAATCATTCAATACTTTCCCATCCTTCTTCTTCGGCACCAACACAACGATCCCTGTTTTCTGGGTCTTCCCCATCCTCCCACTGCTCCACATATGATTCAAGACTTCCACTAACCCATACCTAATGCATTCCCAATAAACTCTATAAAAATCATTCGGTATTCCATCAATGCCCGGCGTCTTACCCTGACTCATCCCGTAAACCGCCTCCCCCACCTCCTCCTCACTAATACTACCCTCCAGCATTTCCTGTTCCTCTTGTCCCAATACAATAGTATTCTGCATAACCCCAAATACCTCCTCACTGACAACTTCCTTGTTCCTCCTCCATTTCTCCCTAAACCAATAATCAGCATAACCACTAATATCATCTGTATCAGTAAGACCTTGACCCACCACATAACCCCCCCCCCATCAGCGACCACTAGATGCGCTATGGTAGTCACCATCTGCCTTTCCCTAAATTTTCTTAGGACATAACCTGATGGTCGATCACCCTTTAACACCTCCTCTAATCCTGCCCTAACTCTAATCGCGTTAAACCTTTCATTATGTAATCCTTCAATCCTACTCCTTAAGCCATCCACCTCACCTCGCACATCTTCCCTTCCCCCCCCGTCATAAACAGCATTCAGCTGTCCCTCCAGGTAGTTTTGCAAACCATATCTCCACCTTGCCTGTTCCTTTCCACGTATCCTAAAAAACTCTGCTATTGCTGTCTTTGCTCGCATCTCCCACCAGTCAAGCAAATCCATCCCACCATCCCTACCCTCCAAGCAATGTCTCCACCATTCCTCAAAGGATGAGCCTTCATCCCCCTCCTGCAGAAGCCTCACATTCAATTTCCAATACCCAGCATATATGCGAACTATACCATCCACCCGCAGATCAGCTATCACCGCCCTATGATCCGAAAAACCGACATCAAAAGCCCTCACTCTCTCCACACCAATCCCCTGCATCACATATATCCTATCTAACCTCGCCCCATAATTCCCACGAATAAACGTGTGCTCCACCCCATACTCCCCCCTGCCCACCACATCTACAACACCTACATCCCTCAACACATCCCGTAGTGCACCCAAAACACATCCTGCCCCCCTCGGCGTCACATCCCCATACCTAATCACACAGTTCCAATCACCTCCAATTACAGTTATGGAAGGTAAACCCCGCAAATAATACATCAAAACATCACGTACAAAATCAACTTTAACTCTAACATTGTTACATGCCGGCATATATACACCAATGAAACATACTCTCCTCACCCCCCAGTGCCCATCTACCCTTACAACCCTCCCCCCTCCCCCCTCCTCCCAACCCATGACACGCAATGGGCTGGTCTCCTTTACAGCTACTGCTACCCCTCCTTTTAATTGCAAAGCATTACTGACAAACATTTTATAACCCCTCAAACTCAATTCACTCCCTAACCTATGGTTATGCTCCTGCAAAAAACATACATCCACATCAAACCTTCGTAAAAACCACTCTAACCAAACCCTTTTTACCTCAGATTTAAGCCCATTGACATTTATTGTGACACACTTGAATTTGCTAGAAGAGGGGGCTTACCCCTATGCCGCTGTATCTTACTCACTTCACCTTTCTCAGTACCTGTACCATTTTTATCCTTTTTTCTAACCTGGCCTCCAGCCCCTCCTTGCCCCCCCCACTGATCTTCCCCGGTACACCCCCTCCCCTGCCTACCTTTTCCCCTACAACTACCCATGACTTCTTCCCGGGTCTCTGCCCAGGTGTTAAAACCTCATCGAGGTCAAAAGCACCCGCAGTCCTTTTTCGTGAGCTCTCACTCACACACAAATCTACTTCCTGCACATCCTCCTGATGGACTTCTACCACCACTTCCATGTCCTCTCTGGCATTCCTCGAACCCTTCACCTGTTCCTGCTGCTCAACCATCAGCTGTATCTCACTTGACTTCTCAGGACCATCCTCCCCGGCCACCGTCTCGTCGAAGAACTCCTTCAGCACCGCATCCAGCAACTTCTCCTGGGTAGACTCTTCCACGTCCACCCGTCCCTCAGGCGATGGGGGCCCCTCCCCTGTCACCTCTGGGATGGTAACACAGGTACCGACCGTCGATACTTCCCGTTCTACCTCTTCACTCCATCGACCACTCGTCACTGGTTCCACCTCTCCCAACTCAGGCATCAACTCACATGGTCTCTGCTCCACTGCCAACGTACCAGGAGCCCTGGTAGGCTGCCTTCTAGGACAGTGAGCTGCCATATGATCATATGAGCCACAAAGTCGACAGGTCTTTCTCTGGCCGGCATAGTGTACAAAAACCTGCGTCCTGGACTCCACCAACATGACATAGGATGGTATAGGCCTAGCCAACGTCATTTTGAGGGTATAAGAGCCCTCAGGTCGTCCCTTATATGGCCCTTCTGTCCATACTCCCATCGTTGCCGAATGGACTTTACCGTAGTTGTTGAATACCTCCTGTATACTATACGCCGTCGCCTCGAAAGGGACATTCCTGACCTTCACCCACGTATAGTACCTGGATACGTCATGCATAACGACGTCCACTGCCGAGTTCACCGTCACCTTCCTCTCCTGATACTCTTCAACAAGTCTGTCGTAGACGCCGGTACGATTCAGTTTTAGGAATACTCTGGTCATCCCATTCAAGGCAACACCATATACTTCCTCGTTGGGGACACCATAGGCGTCCCTGATGATAGCAGGTAGCAATGTATGCATCGTTGCTCCAGCAAGCGTGCCACGTACCAGCTGTATACAAACAGTGTTAATCCGTTGTCCCACTCGGTACGCCATTTTGTCTTCTAGTTGCTAAAGGTCACCACCAGAGGGCAGGTGTAGCTACTAGGCGTGCGTCCTCTCTCCCCGGAGGTCGAGAGACGAATAAAGAACATATTACTCAAGAATCGAGTCATGCAAGACTGATACACATCAAAAAATACATAAAAAAAGCTTCGAGATTACACCTACATTCATTAAATATGTTATATAGATCATAACGAGTCTTCAAGCTCTACATCCACATGTTGCACTATAACCACAAGGTTGATGCAATAATGCATCAATGAAAACCAGGAAACCAGTCCATACACACATTCACAACACTCTCCCGACCCCCCCCCCCTCCCAAGGAGGCGAGCCCGCTGTGACCCCCTGACTCCCTCTCAATTCGCTGCCTGACCACGGTAGAGTGCGGTTGTGCTCTGCACCCCTCTGCTGTTTGTAGGCGAGCTCCCTTGTCAGTTACCTGGCTGCAGCGGTGTGAAGTGGTGCTGTCACGCCTCTGTTAACAACATAGGTGCACTGTGAGTGTCAAGATGGCGGTGAGACGCAGGATAAATACTGTAGGCATTGAGCTATTTCAAGGAACGATAACGCCTAGTTCTGCGCAAGTCTTATTGCCAAAGATCATCCGGGAGACATATGGCGTACAAGATAGTGACTTGTATGGTGTAGCATTAAACGGAAGCCAAAGAATATTCGTCAAACTACTATCAGCTACGATTTATGAATCGTTAGTCACCAGGTTTCAGGACGTAAGTCTTAGCGTCACACCAGCTGTCAGTGTAAGATTGATAGATGTTTCACGGCATTATACGTGGATCAAGTTACGCAACGTTCCCTTTGAGGCGGACGAGGCTGATATAAGGAAAGTTTTTGAGACATATGGGACGGTGCATTATGCTCAACATGGTACGTGGGCGGCAGGTGCCTATGCTGGTTATCCAGAGGGCTTTTTCAACCTCAAAATGACGTTGAGGCACCCAATACCGTCATATGTGTATCTACAAGACTTCAGGACGCAGGTAATGGTAATGTACCCAGGACAACGACGTACGTGCCGCCTATGTGGTGAGTATGATCACATAGCGGCGACCTGTGACATGCGAAGACGTGTGCCTGGACCTGTGGTGGATGTCGCAGCCCCTGCTTCAAAGGTGGCAGGTGAAAAACAAACATCGGATGGAGGGCGTGGTGTTTTGTGGAGCGAGATAGTGGATCGGGCACACAGGACTGATGGTGAGTTGGAGTCCCTCTCCCAGCTGCCTGATCAGGTAACGTCTCCTGTGGATAAGGAGGAGCAGCAATTACAGAAGGTTCTCGAGATTGAGGAAGAATTGGTGGAGGTGTTGAAGACTTTGTCACCACCAGAGAGGGACGTTACATCTGGGCGTGGTGTCATCGGAGAGCCGTCGCTTCCAGAAAGTCGGAGACATGATAATTTGGGACGTGATGGTGGTTTGGAGTCGTCCGTTGAATCATTAAACCATTCTCAGGTAGAGGTGGAGGTTCATCGAGAGGCAACATCTGATCAAGATATGTGTAACATAACGGTCACGAGAAAGAGGGCGGCTACGTCAGATTCTGATGACGTCCTTACGCCTGCACAAAGGCCTGGGAAAGTGTGAAGGTAGTGGTGTAGGTGGTGGTAGCCATGGTAGGAGGCACCGGAAGAAGGGGGAGGGAAAGAGAGCACTCTGAAGGTGTCAAACTTAAATTTAAGTTCTGGAGTTGTAAAGAGTGATGAGAGGAAGCAGGGGTGGAAACTTTAATAGGCCTTAGGTGTATGTCTGTAAATGTTAATGGGTTATGTAGCGGTATGAAGAGAGATTGGTTTCATAATTTCCTGAACAAATCTAGAGTGGATGTTGTGTTCCTGCAGGAGCACAATTTTAAAGAGGGTAGGGTGTTGGAGGTGGCAGGATTTCGAGTAGTTACCCTGCCATCTCCCCATCTAAAAGGTGGTGTGGGAATTTTAATAAGGGAGACGAGCCCGTTTGTTTTGCAGAGAAGCGAGGGAGGGGGAGGGAGGGTGTTGCGTGTGGATGGGTAAGATTGTGTCTTTTGTGAGTGTGTATGCGCCGGCAGAAAATAACATCAAGGTAAAGAATGATTTTGTGTGTGAGGATCCTGTGTTTTTCTTAAGTGCACTGCCAGAGGTAGCAATTGTAGGTGGGGATTGGAATAGTGTAATCAGGGTGGCTGATGTGGACCCAAAAGGGGCTGGATATATGTCTGTGGCTCTTAGGGATTTATTAAGGGATGTTAGGTTACGTGATGCCTTCGGGGGGGGGGGGCGGTGTGGGAGACTGAATATACGTTTGTTAGGAGTGGATATGCTGCGAGACTAGGTATTGTATCTTTCTCAGGGAGTGGATGTGAAATCTTTCAGTACTGTGGAGGCTACAATGTCAGGTCATAGGGCAGTGGTGGTGGAGGTTGGGTGGGGGACGCTCGCAGACATATATAGATTGGAAATTAAATATAAGTGTATTAGGTGATGAGGAGGGGTTGGAGGGGTTTTCAGTCCTATGGAGGGAGCTTAGTGTGGAAGAACAGGGAGTGGATGATATTGTGACATGGTGGGATAGTGTTGCAAAGGAAAGGATTAGAAAGTTTTATGTGAGAGAAGGAAAACGTATTAATAATTTAAAATATGGACTGGCTAACTATTTAGAGGATAGGTTAAGAGGTTGCTATGGGCGGGGGGTAGGTGGGAATAATTTTCCTATGGATGAAATAGCTGAAATAAAGGGGAGGTTGAGGGTGTTGCAAAATGAAAGGTTTCAAGCTGTAAGGGTGCAGGCAGGGGTGGAAGAGGTGCTTTGGGGCGACAAGCCGTCAGCGTGTGTTTTTCGGCATCAAAAGCAAAGGCAGGCGGTGACAGCTATCCCATGTTTAGAGGTAACAGAGATGGTTGGGAATTATAGAGCAGGGCAGGAGATACGAACCACGAAGGGGATGTGTGCGTATGCGGAGGCTTGGTACGAGAAGTACTGGAACAGTGGGGGGGGTGGGTGACGTGGCGTTGGACAAGATGTGTACGTATGTGACGTGTAATTTAGGAAATAGTGATAGAAAGGCTTTAGGTGAGACTATTACAGCAGAGGAAATAGAGAATGCGTTAAGGGGAATGAGGAAGGGGAAAGCGCCGGGTATTGACGGTCCCCCAGTAGAATTTTATTTACAACATTGGACGTTAATAAGGGTATTTATAGTCAGGTTATTTAATCGTATGAAGGAGAAGGGTACGTTGGGGGAGAAGCAGGTAACAGCAGTTGTAGTGTTGGTCCCGAAGGTCAAGGGGCAGCCCACCCTTCGGGAGTACCGAGCCATATCACTGCTGTGTGCAGACTATAAGGTGTTCGCAAAAATTTTAGGTAATAGGATCAAATGTGTTGTGGGAAGGGTCGTGTCAAAATCTCAGTTTGGGTTGCCGGGAAGGTCGATGATTGAAGGACATGGGATACTGAGAAGTTTTGTGGAAGCTAAGGGTGGGGGTGAAGGGGCGGCTTTGTTGGCTCTAGATTGGCAGGGAGCATATGATAGTGGAAAGGGGAGCTTTGCAGGTTATACTTAGGAGACAGGGTTTTGGGGAGGAAATAGTCGAGTGGGTAAATACGCTATACAAGGGGGCGAAAATGAGGATACAGATTAATGGGTGTATGGGGAGGGATATTGCAATGGGTAGAGGCCTTAGACAAGGATGCCCCATGTCCCAAATATTGTTTGCGTGTTTCCAGGACCCCTTTTATAGAATGGTTGACCGCAGCTTATGTACGCCATGTGAGGGAAGTGTGGGGGGTGGGAGGGCCTGGCCGGGTTTAATTGGATACGTTGACGACACCACTGTGCTCATTCGTGAAGGGATGCCAATGGGAGTGTTGGACGAAGTTGTGCAATTATTTGGAAATGCCACGGGTATGCAGGTAAATAGTGCGAAGTCAAGGTGCATGGGGTTAGGTTCTTGGGTGGGGGGTGTGGGGGGGAGATGTAATGTTGTTAAAGAATGGGCGATGTCTTTAAAGATTTGTGGTATTATTTATAAGGATGACATGGTTGCGGCGCGGGAGGAAAACTCGGATAGGTTAGTGGAAAGGATCGTGGGGCGTCTAGGTGTTCTGAGACCCCAGCACCTAACTCTTATACAGCGAGTGATAGTCGTAAACATTTTATTGTATAGTAAGATTTGGCATGTTGCAGCTGTGTTCCCAATTACAGTGACAGCGATTGCGGGAATTCTAAGACGGGTGTACAAATTTTTGTGGGGTTCACGTTGTGATTGGTTACGGAGGGAAGTTGTAATGCTACCTGTTAGGCAGGGTGGGTTGGGGTTGATGGATTTGAGACGGAGGGCTAAATGTGTGTTTATTAAATGGGAAGTGTTGCGTGAGGGTGTGAACGCGGGGCAGTTGGGAATGATACACGACAGGCTGGGTGTGTGGTATCGAGGAATGGAGTTGAGGGAATGCGAAATCGTTTTGAGGGCTGTGATGTTGGTTAAGGAACTGAGAAAGGTTCGTATAAGGGTTTTGTGTAGGTTACTTGTAGGTAGGTGCGTTATCCCAGTTGAGGGTTTGTTCCCCATGTATGCATGGAAGAGTATTTGGTTTAGATTTAGTAAAATTAAGTTAAACCCTCGGGCGTGTGAGGTGATGTCTCGTTTCCTGCATGGGATCCTTCCGTCTGGTGAGATACTACGAAACAGACAGGTTGAAGAGGGTGGGGGGTGTGGTATCTGTGGAGGGGATGAGACTGCGTTCCATGTAGTTTACTTTTGTGAAGGGCTAGAGGAGGTTAGGTGCTGGTTAAGTAGGTTGGTACAGAGGGTAGGGGGCCGTGGGGTGTCGGTTCTGCGTGCTTTAAGTCTAGATATGGGTGGGTTAGACGAGGGTGTCATAAGAGCTTTAGATTATATCATGGTAGATTATATATATATGTCGTGAGTGATGAGGGGGAGAGGGGATAGTGAGGAGAGAAGAAAGGTTCTTGCGGTAACGTTCTATCGTACGATGTGTCGTAACAGAGATTTGTATGGGAGGAGGTGGGATCAGGCTTTCTCAGAGGGGTATAGAATGCTAACGTTAGGGATTCTCGTAAATCTGTGATTGATAATGAGTGAGTGAAGGGGTTTTCATAGGTTGGAGGGAGTCAGGGGGTCACAACGGGCTCGCCTCCTTTGGGGGGGGTCGTGAGAGTGTTGTGAATGTGGGTTTGGAATGGTTTCCTGGTTTTCATTGAGACTTTATGGCAGCCAAGTGTGGATGTAGAGCTCAAGGTCTCGTTATGTTAGATATAACACTTTTCAGAATGTAGGTATAATATAGTAGATTTTTTTTTATGTATAATTTGATGTGTATCAGTCTTGTATGACACGATTCTTGAGTAGTAAGTTATTTGCGACATGAAGTGTGTTTTAGTTTGTATGTATGTTACGTGCTGAGTTTTTGCACGATAAGATATACTTAGATACTGTTTTGCTTTGTGCATACAGTGATTTTGATTAATGTGATTTTGTGAAACTTTTTGTGTGTGGGTGTGTGTGTGGGTGTGTGTGTGTGTGTGGGTGTGTGTGTGTGTGTGTGTGTGTGTGTGTGTGTGTGTGGGTGGGTGTGTGTGTGGGTGTGTGTGTGTGTGTGTATATATATATATATCCTTTCTATTGTATTGAGCCTTTGTCATCGGTCAGGCGTTATGTAATACTTTATATATGTATGATTCGATTCTTTTTAAAGTTTATAATTCTGGTCTGTACCCTGATACCGGTTTGGTGTTGATACTAAATTCTTGTTAAGTTTTAGTCTGTATGGTAAACAGACATAGCTAGACGTTTTTTTTTTTTCGTATGTTGGTATATGTAAAGCTGTATTGTTAGGGGTACATATGTAGATGTTCTAGTAAGATTATGATGTTAGGTTTTTTTTTTTTTTTTTTTTTTTTTTTTTTTTTTTTTTTTTTTTTTTTTATTAATGCGAAGGATGGGATTTAACTGACATAACTTTTGTATAACTTCTTTGTGTATTTTATGTTCAAGTGTATTGAGCCTTTGTCAGATGTCATGTTATATGTACAATTTATATATATGTAAGGTTTTGCGTTAATGAATGTGTATATATGTCAATTCATGACCCTGTGACAGTATTTTTTTTTTAGTTATGTTCTTGCCGTAAGTTCTTGTTGTATGTTTGGCAGCAATATCTTGCGTGCATATAGGTGCAATCCGTTTGTCAGTTAATTTGATTGAGATCCATACTGTTTCTTTATTTTTATGTTAAACTGTATTAGTTTTAAATAAAATATAAAAAAAAGACTCCCTCTCAACCTATGAAAACCCCTTCACTCACTCATTATCAATCACAGATTTACGAGAATCCCTAACGTTAGCATTCTATACCCCTCTGAGAAAACCTGATCCCACCTCCTCCCATAAAATTCTCTGTTACGACACATCGCACGATAGAACGTTATTGCCAGAACCTTCCTTCGCTCTTCACTATCCCCTCTTCCCCTCATCACCCACGATATATATATATATATATATATATATATATATATATATATATATATATATATATATATATATATATATATATATATATATATATATATATATATATATATATATATATATAATCCACCATGATATAATCTAAAGCTCTTATGACGCCCACGTCTAACCCACCCATATCTAGACTTAAAGCACTCAGAACAGACACCCCACGGCCTCCCACCCTCTGTACCAACCTACCTAACCAACACCTGACCTCTTCTAACCCTTCACAAAAATAAACTACATGGAACGCAGTCTCGTCCCCTCTACATATTCCACACCCGCCTCCCTCTACTACCCTTCTGGTTCTTAGTATCTCTCTTGACGGAAGGATACCATGCAGAAACCGAAACATCACCTCACGTGCCCTAGGATTTAACTTCAGCTTGCTAAATCTATACCAAATGCTCTTCCACGTATACATGGGGAATAAACCCTCAACTGAGACGACGCACCTACCTGCCAGCAACCTACACAAAGCCCCTATTCGAATATGTCTCAGTTCGCTAACCAACAACAAGGCCCGCAATACGACTTCACATTCCCTCAGCTCCACACCTCATACAACTTAATCAACTTATCATATACCTTATCCAACTGCCCCGCCGTCATGTATTCACGCAAAACCTCCCATTTAAGAAGCACACATTTAACCCTCCTTCTTAGGTCCATCAACCCAGCCCACCCTGACGCACAGGTAACATTACAACCTCTCTCCTCAACCAATCGCAACGTGAGCCCCACAAAAATTTAAACACCCGTCTCAAGATCCCCGCAATCGCCGTCTCTGTAATTGGGAACACAGCCACGACATTCCAAACCTTGCTATACAATAAAACATTTATGACTATCGCTCGTTTCACAAGAGTTAGATGCTGGGGCCTCAAAACACCTAGACGCCCAACGACCCTTTCCAACAACCTATCCGAGTGTTCCTCATGCGCTTCATCCATGTCATCCCGATAGATAATATCACAAATTTTTAAAGACACCGCTCGTTTTTTTACAACATTACATCTCCCACCCCCCTCCACCCAAGTACCCAACCCCATGAACATTGACTTCTCACTGTTTACCTGCATTCCTGTGGCACGTCCAAACAATTGCACAACATCTTCCAAAACTCTTATTGACATCCCTTCATGAACCAGGACAGTTTATCATCTACATAACCTATTAATCCTGGCCAGACCCTCCCTCCCACCACCCCACCCGCACACTGAGTACATACACTATGATCAACCATTATATAAAAGGGGTCCTGAAAACACGCAAATAATATCTGTGATATGGGACATCCCTGCCTAAGTCCCCTGCCCATTGCAATCTCCCTCCCAATGCACCCATTTATCTCTACCCTCATTTTGGCTCCCTTATACAATGTAGTTACCCAATCAGCTATTTCTTTCCCGTAACCCTGTCTCCTAAGTATAACCTGTAATGCTCTCCTATCCACTCTATCATAGGCTCCCAGCCAGTCTAAAGCCAACAATGCCGCCCCCCCATCCACCCCCAGCTTTCGACTCCACAAAACTTCTCAGAATCCCATGTCCTTCAATCATCGACCTTCCAGGCAGCCCAAACTGTGATTTCGAAACCACCCTCCCCACAACACATTTAAACCAATTACCTAAAATTTTTGCAAAAACCTTAAAGTCTGCACATAGCAGCGATATGGCCCGGTACTCCCGGAGGGTGAGCTGCTCCTTACCCTTCGAGACCAACACTACAACTGCTGTTGCCTGCTTCTCCCCAGCTCACCCTTCTCCTTCATTCAATTAAATAACCTAACCATGAATCCCCCTATCAACGCGCAATGTTGTAAATAGAATTCAACCCGGAGCTTTTTCCTTCCTCGTTACCCTTAAAGCGTTCTCTATTTCCTCTACCATAATAACCCCACTGCTCCCTAAATTGCACGTTGTGTACATACACACCTTGTCTAAAGGCACTTCGGCGCCCCCCCCCCACTTGTCCAATACTCTTCATACCATGTATCCGCATATGCACACATGCCCTTTGTGATTCTTATCTCCTGCCCTGCTCTATAAATCCCCACCGTCTGATGTGCCTCTGAACTTGGGATTTCTGTCATCGCCTGCCTTTGCTTTTGATGTTTCAACACACACTCAGACAGCTTGTCACCCCAAAGCACCTCTTCTACCCCTGCCTGCACCCTTACCACTTGAAACTTTTCATTTTGTAACACCTTCAGTCTCCCTTTTATTTTCACTATTTCGTCCATAGGAAAATTGTCTACAACCGCCCCCTGCCCATAGCAACCTCTTAACTTGTCCTCTAAATAATTCGCAAGCCCGTATTTTAAATTATTAATACGTTTACCCTCCCTCACATAATACTTTCTAATCCTTTCTTTGGTAACACAATCCCACCATTTCACGATGTCGTCCACCCCCTGAGCTTCCATTCTAAGCTCTCTCCATAGAACAGAAAAGCCCTCCATCCCCTCCTCATCACTCAACACACTTATGTTCAATTTCCAATAACTCCTGTATATTTCCACAAGCACATCCCACCCTACCTCCACCACCACTGCCCTATGATCCGACATAGCCGCCTCAACAGTACTGAAAGATTTTACAGCAACTCCTTGAAAAAGGTACACTCTATCTAACCTCGCTGCATACCCTCTCCTAACGAATGTATGTTCCGTCTCCCATATTCCCCCCCAAACGCATCACTTAATCTAACGTCCCTTAACAATTCCCTGAGAGACAGACATATATCCTGCTCCTTTTGGTTCCACATCAGCCGCCCTAATAGCGCAATTCCAGTCACCACCAACTATTGCCACCTCCGGTAGTGCACGTAAGAAAAACGCAAGATCCTCACACACAAATTCCTTCTTTACCTGCATGTTATGCTCTGCAGGGGCATACACACTTACAGAAGACACACGCTTGCCCATCCACCACCCTTCCACTCGCAACACTCTCCCCCCCACGCACTTCTCTGCCAAACAAATGGGCTTATCTCCCTTATTAAAATACCCACACCTCCTTTTAAATGGTGAAATGGCAGGGTTACCATTCGATAACCTGCCACCTCCAACACCCTACCCTCCTTAAAATTATGTTCCTGGAGAAACACAATATCCACCCTAGATTTATTCAGAAATGCACTAAACCATTCTCTCTTTATACTGCTACATAAACCATTAACATTTACAGTCATACACCTAAGGCCTTTTAAATTTTCCACCCCTGCCTCCTCTCATCACTCTTTTCAACTCCAGAGCACCTTCACAATACCGTCTTTTATCCCCCCTTCTTCCGGTGCCTCCTGTCATGGCCACCACCACCTTCACCTCTACCTTCATCCTCCGCCCCAATCTGCTTCCCAGGCCTCTGCGCCGGCGTCAGGACATCATCCGAGTCTGACGTATCAGCCCTCTTCCTCGTGACAGTCACGTCTCCCATAACTTGGTCTGGGGATGCCTCACGATGAACCTCTACCTCCACCGTACAATGATTCATTGATCCCAGTGACGTCTCTGCCACATTATCAATCCCCAAATTCTCATGTCTCCGACAAACTGGAAGCGACGGCTCTCCAGCTACTCCTCGCTCAGGTGTAATGTCCTCCTCAGGCAGTGACAGTCTTCAATACCTCTGATAATTCCTCCTCTATTTCAAATACTTCCTCCTGTAGTTTCTGCTCACCATTATTCACTGGAGGAGACTTTGGGGCATGTAACTGGTGGAGGGACTCAACCTCACCTCAAGTCCTGCATGCCTGATCCACCATCTCACTCCACAAACTACCATGCCCTCCATCAGGTGGTTGATCCTCACCTGCCACCTTTGAAGCAGAAGCAGCGACTTCCACTTTAGGTCCAGGCATACGTCTCCGCTTCTCACAAGTCGCTGCTATGTGGTCATACTCACCACATAAAACAGTGCATAAGTGTTCGCAATAAAGCTAATAGAATCCTTGGCTTCATATCAAGAAGCATAAATAATAGGAGTCCTCAGGTTGTTCTTCAATTCTATACATCCTTGGTTAGGCCTCATTTAGATTATGCTGCACAGTTTTGGTCACCGTATTACAGAATGGATATAAATGCTCTGGAAAATGTACAAAGGAGGATGACAAAGTTGATCCCATGTATCAGAAACCTTCCTTGTGAGGATAGACTAAGGGCCCTGAATCTGCACTCTCTAGAAAGACGTAGAATTAAGGGAGATATGATTGAGGTGTATAAATGGAAGACAGGAATAAATAAAGGGGATGTAAATAGTGTGCTGAAAATATCTAGCCTAGACAGGACTCGCAGCAATGGTTTTAAGTTGGAAAAATTCAGATTCAGGAAGGATATAGGAAAGTACTGGTTTGGTAATAGAGTTGTGGATGAGTGGAACAAACTCCCAAGTACAGTGATAGAGGCCAGAACGTTGTGTAGCTTTAAAAATAGGTTGGATAAATACATAAGTGGATGTGGGTGGGTGTGAGTTGGACCTGATAGCTTGTGCTACCAGGTCGGTTGCCGTGTTTCTCCCTTAATTAAGTCAATGTGACCTGGCCTGACTGGGTTGGGTGCATTGGCTTAAGCCGGTAGGAGACTTGGACCTGCCTCGCATGGGCCAGTAGGCCTTCTGCAGTGTTCCTTCGTTCTTATGTTCTTAAAACCATGACCTGCATCCTAAATCCCTGGAGAAAAACATAGGACGGTATGGGGTGTTGCAATGTCATTTTAAGGTTAAAAGTACCTTCTGGCAGACCTGCATAGGTGCCTGCCACACACATACCATGCTGGGCGAAATGAATTGTCCCATATTTCTCGAAAACTTTCCTTATATCTGCTTCATCCGCCTCAAAAGGAACGTTGCGTAACTTATGTATAATACCTGGAAACATCGATCATTCTCACACGGACAGCTGGTGTAACATCAAGACTCACGTCCTGAAAACAGTTGACCAACGATTCATAAACTGTCACTCTGAGCAGTTTCACAAAAATTCTATGAGTTTTGTTTAAAGCAACACCATATAGTTCTTCATCTTGAATGCCGTAAGTCTCTCTGATGATCTTGGGTAATAAAACTTGCGCTGAACTAGGCAGAATTGTCCCTCGAAGAAGCTCAATACTAACAGTATTGATCCGGCGTCTAAGACTAACCACCATGTTGACAACAGTAATTCTCCTGTATTGTCAGCAGAGGCGCAAACACCACCTCCTCACACCACCGCAATCAGGCAACTGGGGAGCGTCTACACAGTAGATCCTCTCGGCCCGAGAGCGAAGAGGACAATGTTTCCCTGATTCTGTGGAAGTCTTCTGCTGCTCAGCATAAGTGTTAGGGCATAATGCTGTATGTTGCATACACTTGCATTTAAAACACTTCTTCAGTGAGCATTTGCCTCCATTGTGTTCACATAAGCACTTGGTGCGCCTTTTCAGCTGATGAGCACGTTGTTTCCATGCCTCCATTGTTGTTTATTGATTACAATACTGTGCCCAGTGTAATCTGTCACAAAGTACACCTTTTGGAGTACGTTTATGTGTGACAGTCTGTTTACTGCCTGTTGTATTCACAGTTTGATAAGTGCCTACATGGGATTTTCCATTCTGTGTTTTTGTGGTAGTAATACTGTTTTTATACTAAATGATACTAGATGATAAATCCACAAATCCACAGGATTTGTGGATTTATCATCTTGTCTCGTTGCTTGCATGCAAGAAACTATTGCTTGTAAACCATTGCTAATTTCTTCACAAGTGAAATAGCGTTTATTGAACATAATATTTAATCATTCAGTAGCTTATGGTGACAGCTTATCCTGTACAATACCACTGATAAACCTATCACATTGCCTTGGGTCATATTTAGCACCTAGAGATCTGAGACTGTTGTCTGATGTGATCCTAAATGACTGTAAGTCCCAAAAACAATGTTTGGGTGGCTTCAAACTTGATATTGTGACTGCAAGTCTAACCCTGGCTTTGCCAGCATCAAAGTAATTGTCTGCTAAGACACGTAAGGCCAGGTAATAATTGCCTGACATTCGTCTCTCAACCTGCGGGCTGAGAGGACGCTTTCTGAGCCTGCTCTTGCTTACACCTGGTGGCGAACCGTGTACTACAGAACGCAAGATGGCGGATCGTCAGGGTAGAAGAGTAAACACGGTCTGTGTGGAATTTATTCGTGGCTCTCTCAGTGGTGCAACAATGCATGTCTTGTTGCCTACCATTATTTGCGACGTCTATGGCATCCCCACTGAGGAATTATATGGTGTGGCTCTCAATGGGATGTCGAGGTTTTTTGTAAAATTCGCAAATGCCGGCTTTTACTCCAAGATTGTGGAAGATTTTCAAGAGAGGAAAATGGCGGTGAATTCAGCCGTAGAGGTATGCCTGCATGACGTCTCCACATACGTCACCTGGGTCAAAGTAAGGAACGTGCCTTTCGAGGCGGAGGAGTATGTTATTCGGAAAGTTTTTGGTAAATACGGCACGGTACATGCAGCGACCAAAGGAGTATGGAGGGAGGGCCCATACGAGGGGCTTCTGGAAGGCTCCTGCACCCTAAAGATGACATTAAAACAGCCGATTCCATCTTACGTTTATCTAGAACACTACAGGACCCAAGTTTTTACTATGCAGGCCAACGTAAGACATGCAGGTTATGCAACTCGTATGACCATATGGCTGCTCAGTGCTCCAGACGCCTGGTTGTACGTATCCGGGAACCTTCTCCTGCGGTCCTAAGAACCGAGGCCTTTGATCTGGAGACTGGTCCATCGCCTGAACAACGACCTACGCTTTGGAGTGAGGAAGTACAACAAGAGGAGACGCGGTCTATGGCGTGTGCCACCCTGTCGGTGGACACTACAAACGTGACCACGCCACCTGTGGGACCTACGGAGCCTGTGGGGTTGTCACAGGAGAGTTTGCTGGAGAACGTGCTAAACGATCTCCTGGATGGGGCAGAGCATAGCCCAGACGTTTCACCGGAGTGTCAAGAAGTGGTGAAGGATGATTCGCCAAATATGGGAGACCTGGACGTGACTACAATGACACGGTTGCATGAGGTGGTGGTGGAAGTCCACCAGGAGGCTTCGGCTGGTGAGATGTGTGTGGAAGGTGGTTCCCGCAAACGGACGGCAGGAGTGTCGGATATGGACGAGGTCCTGACACCGGGACAGCGGCTAGGGAAGAAATTATGGTCGAAAGTGGCTGAGGCGCCTCTTGCAACAGGGGTTATGGCAAGCGCCCAGCATATGGGTAGGGCACGGGGGGGTGAGGGGGGCCTTGGGAAGTCAAAGGTCAAAGAAGGTCAGTGTAATGTAAGTGTGGGAACGGGAAAGACCCACAAACATAGAGGAAAACCTCCTTTTGTGAATTCAAGTGTATTACCATCAATGTAAATGGCCTGCGGGCAGAGTTTAAGTGTGTGGATGGAGTGGTTCTTGCGCAGGTACGCTGTGGACGTATGTTTCATACAAGAACACAATTATAAGTTTGGGCGAGACTTACGGTTAAAAGGCTACAGAATGTATGTTAGCAGTTCTTTAAAATTAAAGGGTGGGGTAGCTATAGCGGTGAAGGAGTCCAGCCCTTGGCGTGTCTTAAGATGGGAGGAGGGGGGAGGTGGGAGGGTGGTGAGGGTAGATGGGTACTGGGGTGAGGTGAGGGTTTGTTTTATTGGCGTTTGCATGCCTGCAGAAAGCAACATCAAAGTTAAAATAGATTTTGTGAGGGAGGATTTAACGTTTTACGCTCGGGGTTTGCCGTTCATTACCGTCATGGGTGGGGATTGGAATTGCGTTATCCGCCATAGCGATGTTGAGCCGAGGGGGGCGGGGTGCGTTTTACCTGTCTTACGGAATCTGCTGGGGGATGCAGGGGTTTACGATGTGGTGGGCCGGGGTGGGTGTTGGATGGAGCATACGTTCGTTCGCAGGGGCTATGCGGCACGCCTGGATAGACTTTATGTAACACAAGGAATTAGAGTTGGGCACGTACAGACCTTTGATGTGGGGATTTCAGATCACCGTGCAGTGCTAGCGGACTTGAACTGGGATGGAATGATCAAGGTTTATTCAGGTTATTGGAAACTGAACGTGCGGCTATTGGAGGGGGAGGGGGATGGGTCAGCTTTTCAGGACTGGTGGAAGAATATTTGGGAAACGCGACGGGCAGGTGAATGTTTGTTGGAATGGTGGGAAACGCGTGCCAAACCCGGAATAGCGAGTTATTATAAGAAGCGGGGAAAAGAGGAGGCGAGGTGGAGGTATGGGCTGCAAAACTATCTGGAGGGGCAGCTAAATGATTACTATGTGGGGGGCGGGAGTAGTATGTATGACGACATTGAACAACTTCGTAGTCGACTTGCAGAAATTCACAATGAACGTTTCAATGCGGCTAGAGTCAGAGCAGGTATGGAAGAAGTGCTATGGGGTGACAAACCTTCGGGTTGTGTCTTGAGCAAATTTAGGGTCAGGCAACAGGCGACGTCCCTCTTGCAATTGGAAGTATGCACGGGTTTGGGTGGTTACCTGCTGGGTCAAGTACTCCTCACCACGGACAGCATGAGTTTTTATGCTGATCTATGGTTTGGGGAAAAGCTACGGAGGGGAGTAGGGGGGGTCCATGAGGGCGGCCTGGTGAGGAGGGATTTCAGAAAAGTTATAAGTGACAGGGATAGAACGGTACTAGAAGGTAGAATTCGAGTGGAGGAGGTAGAGGAGGCGATTTTTAGTATGAGTAAAGGAAAGGCACCAGGTATAGATGGCATTTCGAAAGATTTTTATAGGGCGCATTGGGGAAGTATTAAGCATTGTTTGGTTGATGTATTAAATTGCATGCTCACGGAGGGGAGGTTAGGTATGTCACAAAGTACGGGGGTAGTTGTGTTGGTGCCCAAAATGGGAGGGGGGAGGGGTCTGAGTGCATATAGAGCAATATCTCTTATGTGCTCTGACTATAAAATCTTTGCAAAAGTTTTAGGAAACAGAATGAGGAAGGTTATGGGGTCGGTTATTCACGAGGGGCAGCTAGGCATACCAGGTAGGAGCATGAGGGACGGACATGTACGTATTAGGGAGTTTTTGGAGGAATGTCAAGGGAGGGGTGTCCTCGGGCTTGACTGGCAAAATGCTTATGACTGTGTTGATAGGGATTTATTGAGGCTTATTTTATTGAAGCAGGGTTTTGGAGAGGGAATTGCAAGATGGGTGGATACCTTGTATGCCACGGCTATGGTATGCGTACAGGTAAACGGTAAATTGGGTCAGCCGGTCCGTATGGAAAGGGGTTTGAGGCAAGGGTGCCCCCTCTCCCAGCTGCTTTTTGCTTGTATGCAAAACCCATTTTATGAGCTGGTGGATGGTGGTTTGAGGCGTGGAACGCTGAGCAGTGACCATGCAGCGCGTGTGGTCGGGTACGTAGATGATACCACAATTCTGTTAAAAGGGGAGGAGGATTTGCAGATCGTGGGATGGATTGTTGAGTTTCTTGGGGCAGAGTCAGGCATGTGCGTTAACAAGGCAAAATCGAAATTATTGGAGGTGGGTACATGGGTGGGGGGAAGGTTGGGCGAAAGGTATGGGTGGTCAGTCGTGGTGCAACTTAGAATATGTGGCATCGTGTACATGGCAGATGAGAGGGAGAGCCGAAGGGTAAACTCTGAATTGGTGGTTAACAAGGCTTTAGATCGACTTCGGGGGTTAAGAGCTGGGGATGTCTCGTTGCAACAGAGGACAGTAGTGGTTAATACACTTGTTTATAGTAAAGTATGGGGTGTGGCCGCGGTGTACCCTTTAAGAGATACGGATATTCAGGAACTGCAGAGAAGGGTCTTACGTTATGTTTGGGGTTTCGGGAGGGCTTGGTTAAGTCGGGAGGTTGTCATGACCCATGTTCGTCGTGGGGGTTTAGGTCTCTTGGCTTTGGGGCCACGGGTGAAGGCCCTCTATGTAAAGCAGCGGTTCCTTAGGGCGGGCGGTGAGAAGGGCATCCGGGTGGGTCGGGTAATGATCGAAATGCGTAAATGGTGGAGCGGCAGGGGATTAATTGAGTGTGAGGACATGCTGCGTTTGTTGTTAAAGTTGAGAAATGTTCAACGGATCCGGGTGGGGCAAATGGTCAGCATATGTTGTCGTAGGGAAATGTACAGGGATGGTCTGTTTTTCCGCTGTATAATTGGGGGGAAATATGGGAAGGATTTTGTAAACTTAAGTTGGCACCAAGGGTTCGTGAATTGGTGTACAGATTTGTCATGGGGATTTTAGCATCAAAATCGGTCTTAAATAGGATGGGTTTGGTAAGGGAGGCGGATTGCTAGCTTTGCGGTCTTGAAGAAACAGCTTTTCATGCTGTCTACTTTTGTGATACCTTGGACAAAGTTCGTTCGTGGTTGGGGCGGGTTTTAGATTTTCTTAGAGGGGGAAGTATTTCAACCTTACGGGCCTTAACATTGGAAGTTAGCGGAGTATCAAGTGAGGTACGAAGAGCAATAATGTACGTGGTGGCTGATTTCCTCTATATCTCGTGGGGTATGCGGGAAACCGGGGGATCAGGTAGGATCAGGGCAATTGCGGCAGGTATCTACAGAACGTATTGCAGAAATAAACTCGTATATGGTAGAAGTTGGGATAATAGTTTTCCGGCAAAGTATCGATGTCTTACTGTTCAAATGTTGCTGCAACTGTGGGTGGGGTAAGACAACGGGGGGCTGGACTCCCACCGTGGTAGCACCAAACGGTATGTTAGAGACTTCAGGGTAGAGCGCGGGTTTTAGGGAGTGACGTGTATGTATTATGAATGGTTCCGTACGTCTGTGTGTGTATGGTTGTGGCGTTGTGTGGCACTGAGATCTTGATTTACTCATAAAATGAAGTCTTGTGGAATGTGTGACACGGTTTGTTAATTTTATATGTGGCGTGATAGATGTTATAAGGAGTTTAGTGTTGGTAACTTACTAAAATCATAATAGACCATTTGGATATTACTTTTTCATGTTGTAATCTTGGGTTCTTTAAAATGTGCACATAGCCTAGTATTGTACCGATATGTAGCATGTGGTGTATTATCTTGCATTTTGAGCGTGAACTTCACGATATGCAATGTTTTGAAAGTTTATAATTCATGGTTAACATTAATATTTAATATTATATTGGTGGTGTATATTCTTCTACTTATTACAGTGTATGTGTATAGGAATGTAATGTTTCATAACTGTTTTAGTCTGTAAATTTATGTTTTTGTGTCTTGTTCATGCACTACCAACTTTTAGGTAAATACTCATTAAGGTTTTGATGAGGTCAGGGTATGACCATTCATTAGGATAATTAATGTATGTTATTTAGAACGGGGACTGTACATACGGATGGGGGGTAGAAGTGTCAGCTGTGTCTGCACTGGCAATAATGATTGTAAAAGGAGGGTTTGTAGGTTATGTATTTGGTTGTGGGTTATGTATATGGTTGTGGGTTATGTATATGGTTGTGGGTTATGTATATGGTTGTGGGTTATGTATATGGTTGTGGGTTATGTATATGGTTGTAATATGGCCATTATCTATGGTGTTCTTTAAATGTACCAGGATTGTGTACTATCTAGTATGGTGTAATATCTAGTATGGTTTTTAATTTTATACTCTTATACATTATTGTATTTGTCCTATGTTTTAAATAAAAATATAAAAAAAAATAATTGCCTGTAACCATCGGAAATGACTTAATCAGTTCGTTTGTTCTCCCTTCACAAGACATTTAAGATAATTGAACTTTGCAATCTGGTCAATATCATTTCATGAATTTACTATGGATTGAAAACCACTAATGAATTCTTAAATAATTATGACCTTGGAAAGTAGGCAATAACAAGGTAGGCAAGCTTGATAATGGGATACCTGGTGTGGCAGTTGTTGAAGGTGTAACAGGTGTCTGACCACTAGTTATAGTAGGTCTCAGTGACAGTTTTGTGACAGGTAGCCTACACTCCTATCCACCTTAATTGTTGATCACTAAAAGAATCCAAGGTATTTTTAATGTCATCCTTAGATGGATTTGGTTCTAGGAATTCTCTTTCATATTTTGCATACTCTGAATTTATTATTTCCAGATGCTGAGTAATTCCAGTTTTGCCTCAACATCGTCAAAATCTATGTTTGTTAACCCTTCACAGACTGAAATTAGAAGTTCTAATTGTGTAATCTTAGTCTGTAAAGAGGTAAATTTGGTATTTAGGTTTAGTATTATGCTGGAATACTGATAATTCTAGAACCACACTTAGAGGGTTTACACACTACACTGTTATAACAGCTGAGAGCTTGTGTCAGCAATGTCTTCTGACCCACTAACCGTAACCTCAGGGTCAGTGACCTTGAAGGGTACAGGGAACACTGATAAGTCACCATAAGTAATAACGTTATACATTTCATTCATTACATCTATATAAATGTCAATGTATAACTGTATATCACACATGTATATTTCTTACACACAGCGTGCCTCGTTGTGCTCGGTGTTTTCTCGTAATTTCACGGTCGCTCTTACGTGCTAGAACTTGAATTTGTGCCATCAATCCTATACGATACATTCCTCTAGCGCTTGGAACCAATCTTGGGCGGAAAATAGTATATACCGAGTAAAAAAAAGGAGGATTAGTGTGCACTACCTAGCAGAGTTTACTGCCAGAGGAGAATCATAGGCCTAGTGTGCCGTGTGCAAAATAATAATAATAGAACTTTTCTTTGTCAGAGGAAAGAAAGTCTCCCTGATAATATTGTGTATACATAGTGTATAGTGTATATTACAGTGGCACCCTAGTATATAGATAATAAATGCTAAAGTGTCATTTAAAACAGGTGTAAGTCAAACTGAAGTGATTGGCCTAAAGAGGCAGGTGCCAGACGTCGCCAGAAACTTACCACACAGGTCAGCTGTTTTAATAATCTTCCTGGCCTGCTAGTGTGCCTCCTTATAATCTAGTGATACCAGTGAATAGGAGAATTCAGTGTTGTAGTAGCAACTAACCAGTAATATAATGGTACTTAGTAGAGTGGAGTGACTTTCATTAGTTTTTTCTCCATTCTTGAAATACCAGACGTACACAGTGAAATTCATATAACCTGTAGTTACCAGCGGTCGCAATATACACGACGAAAAGCAAATATTACTCCAAAAAAGGGTCTTTTTTCCAATATTTCCACCAGTCAACTATAGTGATAATATAGCATTTGTTGTGGTGGAGAGGGAAAAAAACTAGAAAAGCTAGATACAGTGATCTATAAACAAGGGTTGAGGCCTCGACCGCTCGTCATTGTAGGAGCTGCCAGCAGTCACCGGTTCTTCAACACGCAAGTTATACTTTTGTATCAATCAAATCACATATTCCTCGGTTAAATAATTTCCAGTAGTTCCTTCATGTGTTAGCCCAAATCACCGTCCAGATATGTTTTAAATAAATGACCCACTGATCAGATCCGACTGGTTCCGAACCCTTAGCCGGTCAGAACCCTTGGCTGGTCTGAACCCTTGACCGGTTTCAAACGGATTCGTTGGACAATAAAGCAGACTGTAAACAGACGGGGTTTTGGGCGCCCTTATCAAACACAAACAATAAATGTAAAACAGGAATGTACACTGGTAAGCTGTCCTAATATACAAGTACAGTTAGAAATATAAATAAAAATAGCTAGAGCTTCACTTTAAGGAGGTTATTAGTAGAATATTCAAGAGGTTACTAGTAGAATTACAGTAAATCAACCATTCAAATCACATTATGAAGCTCTGTGTAGTCTGCAATCAATCAAACAAGAGGGCTTCCACATGGATAAATTGCCATTTCTGTGAAAATTGGTGCCACGCCCCTTGTGCAGATATCCAAGAACTATCTACAAGCAGTATTAAATCAGGGAAGTGTTTTTGGGTATGCCCGAATGAGATCAATCTGTGGACTAAAATCACACTGGTATTAAAAGAGGATAACATTAAAGCAGCCTTCATAGAAAACCTGGAAGCATTCTATAATAGATGGGAAAATAAAAAGTCTGGGCTGGATGGTATCGCCCTTGGTGCTGGCCATGTAGTCAGAAACTGTAACGCTGGAGGTGCTGCCCCGGTAGTCAGTAAATGTGGGGCTTTTAATGCTGTCCTGGTAGACAGTAATGGTGAAGCTGGAGGTGCTGTCCTGGTAGACAGTAATGGTGAAGCTGGAGGTGCTGTCCTGGTAGACAGTAATGGTGAAGCTGGAGGTGCTGTCCTGGGAGACAGTAATAGTGAGGATGGAGGTGCTGTCCAGGTAGTCAGTAAATGTACACATGAAGGAATGCATATAAATGACCTCGAGGGAGACAGGAGCTGTAGTGGGGAAACAAGTGGAGTCAAGGACAAGATAAAACCAATATTACTAACTAGTAATACCACAGGAGAGAGCAAACAAAGGGACTCCACTAGCAATAGTGAGGATATATTACTAAAAACAACTGGTGAGAGCCCCATTGTTAGTGCTAGTGAGGATAGGAAAGAGACAGGTAAACATGCACCAACAGGGGATACAGTCACAGAAACCCAAAGCAAATGGAAACCAAGCCTGTGCACATACTATGCACTTGGTATCTGCAGACATGGGAAATCTGGAAAAACAGATGGGACGTGCAACTATGACCACCCTAGAAAATGCCGTGCCCATATTACAACAGGAAAATGCAAATTCCCTTCCTGTAAGCTTTTTCACCCAGAAATGTGTCCCTCTTCAGTACAGGAAAGACTATGCTATAACTTAAATTGCCAGGCACACCATCTAAAGGGGACAAAAAGATACGAAACATCCAGACCATGGGAAAACCTGGGTAGCCACAGCCACTCAAGAGGGAGAGTTTTTTTAGTGCCAGGAAGGAAAAAAAAAACTCGCATGAAATGGCAGAAATCGTACACCAAATCCAGTCATTCCTGGAGTGGAACCACAGTCGATGGCCTCCACTCCAAACCAACAGATACAGATATTACTGCCGGAAAAAAAAGTCCCCTCCAGTACCACCAATACCACCAGTCCGATGACATTCTTCTTTGCAAATATACAGGGTCTAAAGCCAGCAAAGAACAACAAAATACCTTTCATCCATGGACTGCTTGCAGAGGCAAATGCAATGTTCGTGGCCTTCACAGAGACCCACATAAAGGATCACTTGGACAACGAAATATGGATCCCAGGTTACAACCTATAGAGATGCGACAGAGTGAACAGGCAAAAGGGGGGAGGGTTGGCCTGTATATCGCAGTCACTTGTTTGCACAGAACTGCTTAATGCCTCAAATGATGTAGTGGAAGATTTAGCAGTAAAGATCGAGAACCAAAACCTAGTCATTGTGGTAGTCTACAAGCCTCCGGATGCAACATCCCAGCAATTCCAGGAACAGCTGTTAAAAATTGACCACTGTCTGGAAAATCTGCCAGGTCCTGCACCCAACATCTTGCTCCTGGGGGATTTCAACTTAAGGCACCTAAAATGGAGGAATATAGAAAATAATATTGTTGCAGTAATAGCACCAGGAGGCAGCTCTGATGAAAACTCACACTCACACGAGCTTTTAAATCTCTGCACAAAATTCAATTTAAACCAGCAAATAATAGAGCCTACTAGACTGGAGAATACACTAGACCTCATCTTCACTAACAATGATGATCTGATACGAAATGTCACCATATCAAAAACAATATACTCAGATCACAACATAATTGAGGTTCAGACATGTATGCGCGGGGCCACAGACTGACATAATGAGATTAGTCACGAGGGAGCATTCACCAAATTCAACTTCAATAACAAAAACATGAAGAGGGACCAAGTAAACCAAATCCTAACTGATATAAGCTGGGAAGATATACTAAGCAACACAGACCCCAACTCATGCCTAGAACAGATTAACTCGGCGGCACTCGATGTATGCACAAGGCTTATTCCTCTAAGAAAAAGGAGGAGTAGATGTAAAATAGAAAGGGACAGGCGCTCCCTTTACAGGCGACGGAAAAGAATAATAGAGCGGCTAAAAGAGGTCAATATATCTGAAAGGCGTAGGGAGACACTGGTCAGAGAAATAGCAAGCATCGAACTTAAGCTAAAGGAATCTTATAGGAGTCAGGAATCGCGGGAAGAACTAAAAGCCATAAATGAAATCGAAAGAAACCCAAAGTATTTCTTCTCCTATGCCAAATCAAAGTCGAGAACAACGTCCAGTATTGGGCCCCTACGTAAACAAGATGGGTCCTACACAGATAACAGCAAGGAAATGAGTGAGCTACTCAAGTCCCACTATGACTCAGTTTTTAGCAAGCTGCTAACCAGACTGAGAGTCGAAGATCAAAATGAGTTTTTTATGTGAGAGCCACAGAATTTGGTTAACACAAGCCTATCTGATGTTATAATCCCGCCAAATGACTTCGAACAGGCGATAAATGACATGCCCATGCACTCTGCCCCAGGGCCAGACTCATGGAACTCCGTGTTCATCAAGAACTGCAAGAAGCCCCTATCACGAGCATTTACCATCCTATGGAGAGGGAGCATGGACACGGGGGTCGTCCCACAGTTGCTAAAAACAACAGACATAGCCCCACTCCACAACAGCAAAGAACTACAGACCGATAGCACTAACATCCCATATCATAAAAATCTTTGAAAGGGTCCTAGGAAGCAAGATCACCACCCATCTAGAAACCCATCAGTTACACAACCCAGGGTAACATGGGTTTAGAAAAGGTCGCTCCTATCTGTCTCAACTATTGGATCACTACGACAAGGTCCTAGATGCACTAGAAGACAAAAAGAATGCAGATGTAATATTTACAGACTTTGCAAAAGACTTCGACAAGTGTGACAATGGCGTAATAGCGCACAAAATGCGTGCTAAAGGAATAACGGGAAAAGTTGGTCGATGGATCTATAATTTCCTCACTAACAGAACACAGAGAGTAGTAGTCAACAGAGTAAAGTCCGAGCCAGCTACGGTGAAAAGCTCTGTTCCACAAGGCACAGTACTTGCTCCCATCTTGTTCCTCATCCTCATATCTGACATAGACAAGGATGTCAGCCACAGTACCGTGTCTTCATTTGCAGATGACACCCGAATCTGCATAACAGTGTCTTCCATTGTAGACACTGCAAGGCTCCAGGAGGACATCAACCAAATCTTTCAGTGGACTGCAGAAAACAATATGAAGTTTAACGATGAGAAATTTCAATTACTCAGATATGGCAAACACGAGGAAATTAAATCTTCATCAGAGTACAAAACAAATTCTGGACACAAAATAGAGCGAAACACCGACGTCAGAGACCTGGGAGTGATCATGTTGGAGGATCTCACCTTCGCGGACCATAACATTGTATCAATCGCATCTGCTAGAAAAATGACAGGATGGATAATTAGAACCTTCAAAACTAGGGAGGCCAAGCCCATGATGACACTCTTCAGGTCACTTGTTCTATCTAGGCTGGAATATTGCTGCACACTAACAGCACCTTTCAAGGCAGGTGAAATTGCTGACCTTGAAAATGTACAGAGAACCTTCACGGCGTGCATAACGGAGATAAAACACCTCAATTATTGGGAGCGCTTGAGGTTCCTGAACCTGTATTCCCTGGAACGCAGGCGGGAGAGATACATGATTATATACACCTGGAAAATCCTAGAGGGACTAGTACCGAACTTGCACACGAAAATCACTCTCTACGAAAGCAAAAGACTTGGCAGACGATGCAACATCCCCCCAATGAAAAGCAGGGGTGTCACTAGCACGTTAAGAGACCATACAATAAGTGTCAGGGGCCCGAGACTGTTCAACTGCCTCCCAGCACACATAAGGGGGATTACCAACAGACCCCTGGCAGTCTTCAAGCTGGCACTGGACAAGCACCTAAAGTCGGTTCCTGACCAGCCGGGCTGTGGTTCGTACGTTGGTTTGCGTGCAGCCAGCAGTAACAGCCTAGTTGATCAGGCTCTGATCCACCAGGAGGCCTGGTCACAGACCGGGCCGCGGGGGCGTTGACCCCCGGAACTCTCTCCAGGCAAACTCAAGGCAATAAATGTCACTATTAATGCACGAAAACTTCCACTTTATATAACTTCCTTTATTATATAAGAGTTAAATCTATAAGAGACAATCATAAACACAATCTCGTCTCTTAACCCTTAAACTGTCCAAACATAGATCTATTATTTTTCATTCCATCAAATTTGGTGCGCTAGGCCTGAGTCTTCTAGACACGGGAGACTGGGTCTGCGCCCTACATCTACATCCAAACCTATATACACGTACATCCACGTCAAAATATAACCAACTACACCCACGCCCACACACATACCTGCGCCTGCACCCACACACACACATCTACACCCACCCCTACACACACACTCTCCTAAATCCACACCTACACTAACACCTACATCCACACCTACACTAACACCTACATCCACACCTACACTAACACCTACATCCACACCTACACTAACACCTACATCCACACCTACACTAACACCTACATCCACACCTACACTAACACCTACATCCACACCTACACTAACACCTACATCCACACCTACACTAACACCTACATCCACACCTACACTCATATTTCCAGTCGTGAAAAAAATCTTATTTCAAAACGATACTGTATATTTCTATTTTGCAAAATAATGGAAAAAAATAATTCCGAGTGGAGTGTATATCTCATACACTGACTTTCGTTTCTGAGATCTTTCTTAATAAAGAATTGGCTGTTAATTTTCTGCATTATTGTATTTAAAAAATAAATGGTCTCATGTTCAATGAAGTTCTCAAAAACTATTAACTTAATAATAAAGCTGTATTACAATTTTTGCTAATGCTTTAGTTGATGATATTAAATAAATGTTTAATGTTTTCTTGAGCAAATGTTCAATAACAACAACATCAGTACATAAACGATAAATTATTAAACAAACTACCAAAATAATGTGTGTATAAATATTTATCCAAGCAAGATTAAAATATTTTATGTATTTGTTACACATGTTGTTTGTGCCATTTATGCATCTCATATTCTCTATGACACATTCAGGTGTATTGTATGTTTATCAACACAATAATAAAATTATTATTATTATTATTATTATTATTATTATTATTATTATTATTATTATTGTTATTATTATTATTATTATTATTATTATTATTACATATTATTATTATTATTATTATTTTGTTGTTATTATTATTATTATTATTATTATTATTATTATTATTATTATTATTATTATTATTATTATTATTATTATTATTATTATTATTTTTGGCTAGTTCTACTAATATCAATAATAATAATAATGTCATACTAATAATAAATAGCATGCGTACTCAGGCAGATCAGCGGAGTTAACGATGCAACATTTGCTCAGGTGGTAAGCCATCATATTCAAATATAAATTTTTAAATTTGTATATCTGTGTTTAGTGTGGCAACATATTCAGAATACTAAACAACAATGGCATAAGTAAGAGCACACATAAAATCACAAAATCAGTGTTGCTGAACGACTCACAACCTGCTCCCTCACATAGACGAAGAAACTTCTGTCAACGTTATGGTCCGTCCAGGACCAATGCAACAGTGACAATGGTTCATGATGAACCTTTGTAATTAGTTATAACAAATGACAATGGTCCATCCCTTAAGTGTGAATTAGTTTGTTAATGGCATTTACAGTTATACAAAAAAACAGCCCATCACTGATATCAGTGACTGGCTGTTCAAATTAGTTGCAGTCTAAAATTGAGCTCTTATATGAATGTATTAGACTGTCTTAATGTAGTGCCACACCTAGGTTCTCTACACATATGCTGCTATGTATGATAATCTATGTAACTGTATTTGTGTATACCTGAATAAACTTACTTACTTACTTACTAGAAATTAAGGCCTGTTGTTCCTGCAGTTTCTGAAATTTGAGCCAGAGTTTGCCTCAGAATTATGTGGGCTGAATAATCTTGGCCGTCTTCGTTGTTCTTACAGATGCCTCTCTCTTGAAATGAGTTTATTTTAATGAACTCTGTTTACTTTTACTTTTGAAGTCTCCCCATTAAATGTTAACGTTTACTCCTTCCCTCCCGAGTCATGTGGGTGATTGTCCTTAATTGCCAGAGACTTCTATATCACTGTCAATATATTTATATTTGTAAAGTTACTGATATCATAGTGGGGTGTAGCCAATTTTTTTATTATTGCCACGTTAATTATGCTATAATATTAATCTTTCTGGCTGTGGGTGCTGGTGTGCCTGGAGGCACTTCCGGTATCCTTCTCTCTCTCTCTCTCTCTCTCTCTCTCTCTCTCTCTCTCTCTCTCTCTCTCTCTCTCTCTCTCTCTCTCTCTCTCTCTGTCACTCACTCAAAGGCAAAGCAATTGATCAACAAACAAAGAGAGGTAATAGAGAGCAACGAGTGACTAGCTCCCTTAATGTTTACTATGCAAATAGTAGGAGTCTAAGAAATAAGATAGATGAGCTAAGATTATTGCAAGTGCAGGCAATAAAGAAACATAGTTCAGCCTGAAAGATAGAGAAATGCCTTCTGAATGCAACATACAGAGTTATAAACTATTCCACACTGACAGAGTCAACAGGAAGGGTGGTGGTGTGGCGATGTATGTCAGAGATAATTTAAATTGTTGTCTTACACATGACATGGTATAAGATTACAAACATCGGACACAGACTCTGTTTAGCTACAGTCTGAAGAATTGAGACACTTATGCTACATATGGGAATCTTTACTGAAGAAACGTTTCGCCACACAGTGGCTTCATCAGTCCAGTGCAAAGTAGAAATGGATAAGGAGAGGAGGATTTTGAGGTAATCTGTCCCTCAACCTGGAAGCGATGTGTTCAGTCCATCACTCTTGTAGGAAGTACAGCACAGGGCATGGGAGGTGGCTTATATACTGCAGTCAGATGAGTCGCAGCAGGAGGAGGCTTGATCACAGTTGTCGGTTTTCAAAACCAGTGCTCACATCTGTCAGACACTGCAACATCGAGCAGAACTGGATGTTGTACTCGCTATCCAAGGACATGATGGTGTGGATGATCTCAAGGCTAATTTCATTCTAGTCCTGTTTTGGTGTACTAGTACATCGAACGAGTGGTATTGATCAATAACAACACTGCAACTAGACAGAACTCGCACCCATGCTGCTTTAGCCTGCCTCATGGCTTGCAGAAAATACACATACAGTACACTCATTACTTACCTTAAAATATTTGTAGTCTTAATGTAGGGTGAGATGAGCAGTACTTATTGTAAAAAATCAAGTGTGGTATGTATGGTAGCCTAGCCAGGCTACCATACCACCCTATCCATATATAATACTGTGATATTTAAAGCGTCCAAGAGTTATAAAATGCAAAAAGGGCATATATAGTTCACTCATTACTTAGCTTAAAATATTTGTAGTCTTATTGCAGGGTCAGATGTGAGTAAACGAGATAAAAAGTAATAAATGAGAGAAAGAGAGAGAGAGAGAGAGAGAGAGAGAGAGAGAGAGAGAGAGAGAGAGAGAGAGAGAGAGAGAGAGAGAGAGAGAGAGAGAGAGAGAGAGAGAGAGAGAGAGAGAGAGCAGAGAGAGAGAGAGAGACAGAGAGAGACAGAGAGAGACAGAGAGAGAGAGAGGAGAGAGAGAGAGAAAGAGACAGAGAGAGACAGAGAGAGAAACTTTGTTGATTTCCTACTCATATCTCTGGCCCTCCCTGACCCTTGACCAGTAGTGAGTGATCTGGCAGAAGGCATAGTCACTTGTCAACCCCTCGGCTACGTTGGATCGTCTGACCACAAGGCTGTTTTTTACCACACTTAAGATCCCAACAGAACGAGGTGAGGAGTCCACACGCACAACCTGGCTATGGGAAAGAGGTAATTGGCCAGCCCTTTGCTCTGAGCTCGCCACCACCGACTGGAATGCTCTTCTCCAGGGGGATGTTGACAACCAAGTGAAAGCCTTCACTGGACACATCCTTAATCTGCAACAAGAACACATTCCTCACCGGCAATATGTGACAAAGCCTACAGATCAGCCTTGGTTTGGCTTTCGTTGTAGAGAGGCTGCTACTGCTAAGTACAAAGCATGGCGAAGGTATAAGAGACATCCTACCACCTATAACAGGAACTTGCACATGCAAGCCTGTGAGCATATGGGTGATGTTCAAAAGTGGGCCATTGCTAAATGGGAGGTGGACACTAAAAGAAAGTTAGCATTAGGTAGGGTAGGCTCCAAAACCTGGTGGTCCCTCTAAATCGACAGGATGGGACCACCTCTACTAGTAGTCAGTGGTGACAATAAGGCAGGAGGAGGTGCATTTCCTTCTTAAATCACTTGACCAAGAAAAGGCTGTGGGCCCAGACAAGTTGAGCCCAAGATTGTTGAGAAGATGTGCAGACCAGCTAGCAGCACCTCTAACTCGCATCTTTCAGCACTGCCTAGTACAGTGTAAATGGCCCTCTCCATGGAAAGAGGCAAATGTAGTCCCTGTTCACAAAAAAGAAAGAGCAGAGCAGAAATCAGCAACTACAGACCAGTGTCACCCTCCTGTCAATCACTGGTAAGATCCTTGAGACAATAATCTCAAGACAAATGACAGATTTTTTTGACTACCACTCACTACTTTGTGATCGTCAATATGGCTTCAGGAAAGGTTACTGCTGCTGATCTGTTGTTAAACCTCCTCTCCACTAAGTGATTACCTTCATGGTAGATCTCTAAGTGTAGTCCTCAATGGAACGGAATCAGCAAGGCATCCTATTGGGGCAAGCGTTCCCACAAGGAAGCGTGCTGGGTCCACTGTTATGGAATGTCTACTTCAACGACCTTCCTTCATCTCATCCCAGAATCACATGCATATGCAAACGACTGTACACTGACATTCACTTATCCAAGAGAAGAAATGCCAGCTGCTCTAAGCTACATCAATCACCAGCTGAGAGCTATATCAGCTTGGGGAAATAGATGGCGGAAGTAACATTTGCACCTGAGAAAACGCAAATGATGATCGTCTCTAGGCACCATGATGGTAATGCTGGTGCAGTAGTAAGGATGAATGGGACGATGTTGGCACCTGGAGAAGAAGTTGATATCCTTAAAGGGGTGAAATTTGACTCCAAACTAGCCATGAAGAACCATGTTGTAAATCTTGCAAACAAGGCAGCCAGGAAGCTTACAGCACTTCGCCGTATCTCGCATCTGCTTGACAGTAGGGGTTGCAAGATCCTGTACGAGGCACAAGTACGCTCACACCTTGAGTACGCTCCACTTTCTTGGTTTGCCTGCCCCCCTCTCATCTGCGACTGCTTGACAGAGTAGAGAACAGAGCAAGACGTCTCATCTCTCGCCTGGACCCATCCTGGATAGATCTGTCATTTCAGCAGAGCCTTCAACATAGGTGGGATGTGGGTGGCCTTACTGTTATGTACAAGGCCAATATTGTCAAAATACCACACTTGGATCCACTTCGAGGACAGCGTGAAACAAGCTTTTATGCCACAAGACGGGCAGAAAGCAGCAACTTCACTCTGGCTGTACCCTTCTCCAGAACTTCACTCCATCTGAGATCCTATATACCCAGGATGACTCGAGTATGGAACACATTCGTACAGCATAATGATGTCAACGAGATAAAGTCAGTTGATCAAATGAAAATGCTGGCCCACAGATGGCTCCAACTTCATCCTGTCCCGTACTTGTATGTCTCATAACAATAAAAAATGCTTTCAAATGAGCTGATGTAGGTAACAGCTCTTAGCTTGCCAATAAAGTTAGGAAACCTTAACCTGTAATATAGCTGTCAATAAAGCTAGGGATCCTTAACCTTGTCAAACCCCTGTGTAAAAAAAAAAAAAAAAGAGAGAGAGAGAGAGAGAGAGAGAGAGAGAGAGAGAGAGAGACTTTTTGGGTTATCCCAGGTTCTCTACACATATGCTGCTATGTATGATAATTCTATGTAACTGTATTTGTGTATACCTGAATAAACTTACTTACTTAGAGAGAATGAGAGAGAGAGAATGAGTACATGTGAGAGGACAGGCGGAGTTATGAAAACAAACCAGGCGTACGCGTCTGGTTTGTACTCACCTAACTGTACTCACCTAATTGTTGTTGCAGGGGTCGAGACTCAGCTCCTGGCCCCCTGCCTCTTCAATGATCGCAACTAGGTTCTCTCTCTCCCTGCTCCATAAGCTTTATCATACCTCATGTTAAAGCTATGCATGGTTCCTTCCTTCCTCCACTACATCACTTACTAGACTGTTCCACTTCCTGACTACTCTATGACTGAAGAAATACTTCCTAACATCCTTTTGACTCATCTGAGTCTTCAACTTCCAAGTGTAACCCCTTGTTTCTGTGTTCCCTCTTTGGAACATCCTGTCTCTGTCCACCTTGTCATATTTTGTATGTCGTTATCATGTCTTCCCTAACCTTCATGTCCTCCACTGTCGACAGGCCGATTTCCCTTAACCTTTCTTTTGTAGGGCATTCCCTTAACTGTGCAACTAGCCTTGTTGCAAACCTTTGCACTTTCTCTAATTTCTTGACGTGCTTGACCAGGTGTGTGTTCCAAATTGGTTCTGCATACTCCAGCAGTTACCTGGTTGATGTGTGCTTCCGGAGACGTGCTTGGTGTTATACTCACCCCAAGATCTTTCTCCTTGAGCGAGGTTTGCAGTCTTTAGCCACCTAGCCTATGCTCTCTGCGGTCTTTTTTTGCCCTTCCCCGGTCTTCATGACATTGCATATAGCAGGGTTAAATTCGAGAAATCAGTTGCTAGACCGGGTGTCCAGTCTGTCCAGGTCTCTTTGAAGTCCTGCCTGATCCTCATCTAATTTAATTCTCCTCATTAACTTCGTATCATCTGCAAGCAGTGACCCCTCTGAGTCTATCCCTTCAATCATGTCATTCACAAATACCAAAAGTAGCACTGGTCCTAGGACCGACCCCTCTGGGACTCTGCTCGTCACGGGTGCCACTACAGTATCCTCATTACGTACCATGACTCGTTGTTGCCTCCCTGTCAGGTATTCTCTGAACCATTGCAGTGCCCCTCCTGTTATATGCACCTGATCCTCTAGCTTCTGCACTAATCTCTTGTGAGGAACTGTGTCGACGGCCTTCTTGAGGTCCAAGAAAATGCAATCAACCCATCTTTCTCTGGTGTCTTCTGTAACTTTGTCATAAAACTCCAGAAGGTTTGTGACACAGAATTTGCCTTCCATGAATCCGTGCTGGTTGTCGTTTATACTCTTGCTCCGTTACAGGTGCTCCACCACTCTTCTCCTGATAATCTTCTCCATGACTTTGCATTCTATACACGTCATTGATACTGGTCTATAGTTTAGTTCCTCTTTTCTGTCTCCTTTTTTTAAAAAAATGGGAACTACATTTGCCGTCTTCCATACCTCAGGTAGTTGCCCAGTTTCAAGAGATGTGTTGAAGATTATTGTTAGTGGCACACACAGCATTTCTGCTCCCAGTCTAAGGACCCACGGGGAGATGTCCGGTCCCATTGCCTTTGTTGTATCAAGGTCACTCAGCAGTTTTTGCACCTCCTCCTCAGTTGTTTGTATGTCTTCCAACAGTTGTTAGTATATTCCTTGGTGACCCCCTCTGTTCTCTCTTCCCAGAGTCCTTCCTGTATCCACTGTATATACTTCCTTAAATCTCATGTTGAGCTCCTCTCATACCTTGTGATCGTTTCTTGTGTTACTCACCTTCTTTCCTCAGCCTGATCACCTGGTCTTTGACTGTTGTCTTCCTCCTAATGTGGCTATACAGCAGTTTCGAGTCAGACTTGACTTTCGATGCTATGTCGTTTTCGTACTGTCGCTGGGCCTCCCTCCTCATCTCTGCATACTCGTTTCTGGCTCTTCGACTAATCTCCTTATTATCCTAGGTCCTTTGCCTTCTGTACTTTTTCCATTCTCTAGTGCACTTAGTTTTTGCCTCCCTTCACCTTCGGTAAACCAAGGACTCACTTTGGTCTTCGCATTATTCCTCTTGCACTTGGGAACAAACCTTTCCTCTGCTTCCTTGCATTTTGTTGCTACATTTTCCAAGATTTCGTTTACTGACTTTCCTACTAATTCTCTGTCCCACTGAGCCTCCAGCAGGAAGTTCCTCATACCTGTGTAATCTCCCCTTTCATAGTTTGGCTTTTTCCCATTCAACTCCTGTTACCCTCTCCACTTGTAACTCTTCTATGTATTCAAAGCTCAAAACCACGTGATCACTAGCTTCAAGGGGCCTCTCATATTTGATGTTCTCAATGTCTGAACTGCTTAGGGTGAACACAAAATCCAGTCTTGCTGGTTCATCCTCCCCTCTCTCTCTGGTAGTGTCCTTGACATGTTGATGCGTGAGGTTTTCCGGTACCACATCCATTATTTTTGTTTCCATGTTTCGGGACACCATGTGGTTCCAGGTTTTCCCCAAATGATATCCCTGTGGTTCAAATCGCCCATAACCAGTAACTTTTCTCTGCTCGAGTGAGGTCTTCTTGTCACCTCAACCAGTGTGTCCACCATTGCTCTGTTGTTCTCTTTGTATTTATCTCTTGGCCTCCTGCAGTTCTGTGGGGGGTTATACATCACTACAATGACTACCTTATGTTCCCCAGACTGAATTGTACCTTCTATGTAATCCTTTCTCCAATCTCATCCATGCTTTCCATTTCCTCAAATCCCCATCGGTTTTTTATGAGCAGTGCAACCTGCTCCCCACCTCTACTCCTGCTATCTTTCCTCAGGATCTGATATCACAGTGGGAAGGTTGCATCTGTTATTGTCTCAGTGAGTTTCTGTTTCTGTGACTTATATGATGTCTGGGGACTTCTCATTGATTCTTTCATGCCAATCCTCATATTTATTCGATATTCCATCAGCG
>NW_027195942.1:0-121055 GCF_038502225.1 Cherax quadricarinatus | reverse complement strand
TTTTTCCAGACTGGACTTGTAGAGGAAGCTGAAGTGACAGTAGAAACATAATCCTGCAAATAAGTGCATTTAGCTTCATGGATGACACGGCGGGCAACCGCTCTTATCTGCTTAAAATCAACAAGTCACTCTGTGGTCCAACTGTGATGACATCTGCTCAATGCAGCATGATTCAAATGTACCATGCAAGCACAAACAGAAGACCGCCGAGGCATGCATCTCTGAGGCCACCTGCCCAAGGTCTAGGGTATAGAATGTGAAGCCATGGTTAAACCTGAGCTCAAAAGTAGGTGTGACAACTCGTCAAAAGAGGATGAAGAAGGGTCCTCACTCAAAGCAGTCTGACTTGAGTACAGGTCCAAATTCACTTGGTCAAATTGCCAATGTGGGCTTCAAGGGGGTGAAGAATACAAATAGGAAGTGAGGACAATAGGAAAATGATCGTTGTCATGTAAATCTGACAGACCAGGTAAAGTCCACTGCAACTGATTAAGAGCAATCTGAGAGATCGATGCGAGAGACTGAGTGCAAGGGTTAAAATGGGTGGAGGTACCCATATTTAAAACATGGAGGGGAAGAGAAGTAAGGAGAGCCTCTAACAGTTAGAGGCTAGAGCATTCAGTTAGAGTCTAACTGAATGCTGCAAGTCACAGTGAGACTCCCCATAGGAAATGGCAAGCATTAAAATCACCTAATAACAGAAGTCGACCTGGAGGGTATTCCAGGGATCAACACCCCTGTGGCCCGGTCCATGACCAGGCCTCCCAGTGGATCAGGGCCTGATCAACAAGGCTGTTATTGCTGGCCACATGTAGTCCAATATATGAGCCACAGCCCAGCTGATCTGGTACTGGTAGTGGTAATGAAACCAGAAATTCAACATGCCCAAGAAGGAGAGAGATACAAAGAACAGAACTGATGGTATGGTATACCAGTGTGTGCAAGAAGTGCACTTTCATTAAAATCTCCATCAGGAAAAGGAGCTGATGAATATAATAAAACAGCCCAAGATGGGATGGATAAAAGTGGAGTGTAATTTGGGTTCTTGTAAACAAACACAAACAGGAGAAAACTGGGAAAGCAATACCTAAAGCTCACCTCGATTACCTCTGAGGACTTGGATATTCGACTGTAAATAAGCTGTGATTTGCAAAGAGGATACCGGAAATATGAAGCAATAGGTATCTACAGACTAATAGGGTTAGTAAAGTCTACATGTGGAGGCAGCAGAAAATGAGTAAGCAGCGAAGGACTGCAACGCTGCAAAGAAAAGATTTGCGTAGATGGAGTAGAAGAGTGAAGAGGAGCAACAGGAGGTGGATCAGTGTCCATCAATGGTTCAGTTTCCTCAATATACTTAGAGATAGCTTTAAGTGTTTCAGAGGATGAGGAAGTTGTACGTGGGATGACATCGGAGATAGATGGGGGAGGGTGAGTAAAGATCGGGGCGACTATGAAAGTTAGCAAAGAAAGGGGGGCGAGAGGTTAGAGTTAACCTGGGGAGAAGCCTGGGAGGGGATAGGAGAGGAAGAAACCTGGGAGGGGACAAGAGAGGAAGAAACCTGGGAGGGGACAGGAGAGGAGAGGACTGTACAAGGGGAAGGATGAACCTCTACACTCATTACAGAGCTAGTAAGAGGTAATAAACTAGGTACAGAGACTGAAAAGGAAAAACGACTGGGAAGCATAAGTGAAGAAGAGGTTAATGGAAATTTACACTTTCGGATTTTCTGGACTTTGGAGAAGTAGAGGGGCGAAGAGAAGCAGGTTCATGGATTTGGGACTCCATGGTTAGGTCTCTCTTTTCTTATTGTTTTCTAGGAGAAAAAAGAAAAAAAGAAAAAAGGAGAACATGGAGAGATAGCTACTAGAAGGAATGAAAAGGCTGTAAATAACCCTCTGTGCCCAAGAGGACCTCAGCGCAGTCAGTACTGCAGATGCAGCATGGAACCCATGCCATACCCTACCCTTTATGCCAGTAAACCAGCAATCTGGGATAGCAACCTCACATCTCCTGAGCCAACTCGGCGGACAAAAGAGAGGGTAGGCAGATACCTGCCATAAAGCAAACCACCTTCGGCGACCACCTCCTGGAATCCGACAAGCAGCCTCCCAAGATACACCTGTCATCTGAAAGACACCCGAAGCCTTACCCCAGTAGACCGGAGAGGGATCGGGATATCTAGATGATCCAGATTCCACGGCAAACTACACTACCACCTTGGATCTGAATAGAATGGGATGGACCATGGTACCCTTCCTGCCAACCCAGGAACTAGAATGCCTGAGGGACTAACCCCAAAGGCTGAAAACAGGAAAGGGAAAGGGAAGAAGAGATTATTATTATTATAATCAAAAAGAAGCGCTAAGCCACAAGGGCTATACAGCGCTGCAGGGCAGGAAGGAAGCGAGGGCATCAGGTGGCAAAAGGGAGATGGATGAGTAATAGGTTACAGATAACAGCAGGGCAGTGGAGGGTGAAAGGGTAAAGGGGAGCAAGAGACTGAACTAGAAAGGGCTGAGGGGAGTGCGAAAGGTATCATCATCAGAGTTTGTGGAGTAAATCAGTCGTTGTCAAGAAGTCAATGAGAGAGTCAGGATTAAAGGAGGGTCCATCAGCAAGAAGGGAAGGTAAAGAGAGAGTAGCAGAACGAAGACGACATTGGAGGTAAATTCTCCGTGCTCGTTGATAGAGAGGGCAGTCTAACAGAATGTGGCTAATCGATACTGGAACTTGACACTGCTCACAGAGAGGAACAGGGTGCCTCTCCATGAGATACCCATGAGTAAGACGAGTGTGGCCAATGCGAAGGCGGGAGAGAGTGGTCTCCCAACCTCGGCACTGATGACGAGAAGACGGCCAGTAACCTATGCTCGGTTTAATAGAATGAAGTTTGTTACCGAGCAGAGTTGACCAACGTTGTTGCCAACGGGTGTGAAGGTGGGTAGCTATTGCAGCAAAATAGTCCAGAAATGGAACACCTCTATAGGAAATTGGTAGGTCATGTACTGCTGACCGCGCAGCAGTGTCTGCCTGTTCATTGCCCTGTACATCGACATGACCAGGGACCCAACAAAATACAATATCTTTATGCTTGGTAGAGATACGGCGTAGCCAAAGTTGGATACGGAGAACTAGGGGTGAGATGTATCAAATTTTCGTACAGCCTGTAGAGCACTAAGGGAGTCTGAGACTACCACAAATGATGACACAGGCATAGATGAGATACGAATAAGTGCAGCAAGAATGGCATACAATTCAGCAGTAAAAATGCTAGCCGAAGATAGTAAATGCCCTCGCATGATGCTGCCCGGAAACACTGCCACGAATCCGACACCGTCTGAAGACTTAGAGCCATCTGTGTACACAGCGATGGCATGAGAATGAGAGTGGAAGTGATCAAGAAAAAGAGAGCGGGAAGCCACCGTAGGCAGTTGGGCTTTCGAGCAAGGGGAGAAGAGAAGGTATGGGAAAGGAGGGATCGGGAAGATGGGACAGAAAAGGGGAGAATTGGGGGATAATTAGGTTCGGTTAGAGAAAGAAGACCAATTCCTCAGATGAATAGCCTCTTTGCTGCAGCAAGGAGCCCCCCTTGAAGAGGCATAGCAGTTAAAAAATATTAAATTGTCATTGTTAAAGAGCTTTCCTAAAACTCCTGAGGACCCTACAGGTATCATAATATTTATAAAAGTGACAGGAAAAATGAAAAGGCTGAAGTTGTGGGCAAACATTTAAAATGTAGTTCATAGTTCCATGCCAAAAGTTACACAGTGAGGGATAAGAGTACCTGCAAGCAGGAAGCTATGGATCAACCCCATACTGGGTCCCTGGTATGGCTGGAAAACATTAGAACGTGTTTCAATATGACACCTGCTGTCAATGTTCACTCATCAGTAAAATGGGTACTTGGGTGTCAGTCGACTGATGTGGGTAACATCCTGGGACAAAACTGACCTAATTTGCTGGAAATGCTCTGCATAACAAGTGGCTTTCTATATAGTAGTACAGTAGGGGCCCCGCTTTACGCCATTCCGCTAATGCGGTCATTTCAAATTATGACCAAAACTCGCTATACAGCTCCCCCCACCTGACTTTCTAATACGGTCACCGCGCCCCACCCAGTTTGTTTACATTCTCTGTGGGATCCGTAAGCACTAAGTCTCTACATTATGTCCGGAAACTCCAAAATTTCAAGTGTTTTTAAAAGCTATTTCATATTTTATATAGACACTGATAATTATACTTATGTATACCTGTACCTAAATAAACTTACATACTGTGCTGGCATGCAGGTACACATTAAAATCACTAAGAGTGTCTTACGTCTTGAGACGCCATATTAGTAATGATAATAATAATAATAATAATCATCACCGAGTCTCATTAAATGTCATATATTACATTAATATACATATTTTCATTAATTCATCTATGATATTTTTTCAAAATTATATAATAAACACAATGCATAACATATAAAGATGATAAATACACGCCACAATAGAATAAATAAACATAAATATGAGATGTGGTAGCAGACGACTTGCACAAGTGACGCCATATTAGAAATTATAATAATAATAATAATAATAATAATAATAATAATAATAATAATTAATAATAATAATAATAATAATCACCGAGTCTCATTAAATGTCGTATATTACGTTAATATACACATTTTCATTAACCCATCCATGATATTTTTTTCAAAATTATATAATAAACATGATACATAACATATAGATGATAAATACACCCCACAATAGAATAAATAAACATAAATGAGATGTGGTAGCCAGATAACTTGTACAAGCGAGGGCAAGAATAACATTTTCTCTAGTCTAACATAAGAGAAAATGTGTTACTTGGGGTAACTGCAGAAAATTATTCCTTTCGTACATACGTAAGTTTATTCAGGTATACACAAATACAGTTACATAGAATATCATACATAACAGCATATGTGTAGAGAACCTAGGATAACCTAAAAAGTCAGACAGAGTGACTTATTTCCATTGCCTTCACTCAGAGCGTCATTTCTTCTAAAAATGGTGTTACAAGAGAATGGGAGTGTTCTTCTTTATTTATTCTACCGTATCAATGTAGAGACAACTTGTATACAATGTAACTTGTACACAAACCAGATGTGTACACTTTGTTTGTTTACAAAACTTACGTTCGCCTGGTTTGTTTACATAACTCTGCACCTGTCCTCCCTCATGTACTCACTCTCTCTCTCTCTCTCTCTCATTTATTTGTTTTATCTCGTTTACTCACTCCTGACCCTACATTAAGACTACAAATATTTTAAGGTAAGTAATGAGTGAACTGTATATGCATTTTATCGCTCTGGGATGCTTAAATATCATAGAATATATGTGTGGGTGGAATGGCCTGGTATGGTAGCCCGGCTGACTATCATACATACCACACTTGATTTCTTACAATAAATACAACGTGTCTCACCCTAGATTAAGACTATAAATATTTTAAGGTAAATAATGAGTGCACTATGTGTGTATTGTACTTTCTATTGTTTTTTGATGCCTAGTTCTATTGCTAACTTAATATATTTTAGTGTAAACTTGTTATCTAGTATTTTTATGCATTTATAAGGGGAAAAATGGGTGTTCCACTTTACGGCGGTAGCCTGGAACCTAACCTGCCATATAAGTGAGGCCCTACTGTATGTCACTGATGTCAGCTAGGCCTGTATACCTCGTACATGTACTTGTAGAAATAGATATTATTTTTATTATTAATGTAGGGGGTTGGGGTGAAGAATGTTTTTAGTAGTGAGTACTTCAACATCCAGCATGACTGTGTGACAATATCAGTTCAAAGGTGAAAGCAAGTGGTTTTTGGTATTTAATATGCTGATGGAGTGAGAGCAAGCTAACATTTATATTGACATTTAGGAAAAACTGCAAAGCCTGAATTGGATTCTGGAGGTGAGAAGTCCACACTATTGATAAGACAGGTATTGAACAAAGAACTATGAATCTTATTTTCTCCTTTGTGATATACAAAAATTATGGTGTTTTTCCACTATTCATTGCTAGATGTATCTTAAGAATGCCCCTTTACTAAGATTTTTAAATTTCAACATGCACAAACAGTCAAACAGAGTTAAACTTTTTAATAAAATTTGGCAGTATAATCCATTTATTTTGTGAACTAATTTTTATTCCATCACAAAATCTGATCTCTGTTTAACACTATAACAATGAATAAGTATAATTACTGTAACTAAACTTAATACATGCATCATAGTATTGTACCATATAATGTTCTGTATAGTCTCAGCTTATAACATGTCAAGGTTTTCTGCTAGACCAACAAAATTCCTTTATAACTGGCATTAGATTTGCTTCTGTCTAGGATTACCATCTCTGCAGCTGAAAATACATACAATACACAGTGAACAATGAACCAACCATTCTATATAAACCACAGAGACATAGTTCCTTGCATGAATATTCATATGCACTGCTGAGATTTGTGTGAATGTTTTTTCCACACATGGAATACTGAAACAACTTTAAAACACCTTACTAAATTAGACAATGTAATATCTTCTAATCACCTGGAACAATTGTGGCTGAAAACTGACATGACTTCTTCCCTGTTATTATTTCTGACCAGTATGAAATCTTGAGTGTTTTAATAAAACAGATTTGCTTGAAAAGTTCTTTAGACACTCTGAACACTGATATGGTTTCTCTCCTGTATGAATTTTTATGTGTTTTCTTAAATCAGATTTATTTGAAAAGTCTTTTAGACACTCTGAACACTGATATGGTTTTTCTCCAGTATGAATTCTTATATGTTTCAATAAATCAGATTTGTTTGAAAAATGTTTTAGACACTCAGAGCACTGATATGGTTTCTTCCCAGTATGGCTTCTCATGTGAATTGTCAAAGCAGATTTCCATGAAAAACCTTTTAGACACTCTGAACATTGATATGGTTTCTCTCCAGTATGATTTCTTATGTGTAATATTAAAGTAGATTTTCTTGAAAAACTTTTTAGACACATTGAACACTGATGCGGTTTCTCTCCAGTATGAATTCTCTTGTGTGATACTAAATGAGATTTTTGATTAAAGTTTTTGAGACACTCTGAACAGTGATATGGTTTCTCTCCAGTATGAATTCTCTTGTGTGATACTAAATGGGATTTTTGTGAAAAGTCTTTTATACACTCTGAACACTGATATGGTTTCTGTTGTGGGTGAGACATAATTTGTGCTGCTAGAACTGATGTATGTTAATTTTAGATATGCTGAGCACTAACTTAGAAGGCTTCTATAAAAAAGCTCCAATATTTAACAAAAGTAGATTTTTTAAGACCGAACAGTATTTTTAAAAGACAACATAATTTTAAAAGCTTGCACCTAGATTTTTTACAAGTTTTGAAATAATGTACATTGATACAAATTTAATTTTGTATAAACTCTTGTATCAAGATCTTATGCCCTCTCTACTGCACTAGCTACCTTTTTTACACTGTAATTAATTTAAGTATTGTTCCAGTCACTTTAATGTATATTTTGGTTCTTTCTTTAAAGTGAGTTTTTTTTTCAGATCATTTAAGGTCAAATTTTCTTTGACAGTGATCACTGAATGTAACCATGAATTAGGTTCTCATCAACAATATTAAGTTTTTCAAGAATTATAAAAAAATTTCAGATTAATAGTTTAACGAATTGCTTGATAAATTTAATAATCCTTTTAAAAATGGAGTTTTTAAAGAATGAAACACAGTATACAGGAATATTATGGAAAGAAAATTAAATAACTCCAAATTATTTTATTAAGGAAGAGTAAATTCTTGTGAAACATTGAGATACAACACGGAAGAAATAAGTGAGGTGAGGATATAAGACGGATGGAAATTATTTGATGTGGGGAGTTAATTTTACTGATGCTGCATAATGGTCAGGGAAATAGTACTGTCCAAAAAATACCAGTAATTCATTTAACACTTAGAATACTAATACACACTACATAATTATATAACATTAAAAATTTAATGGATTGCCTATTTTCTCAGAAGAGATTAACCTAAGAACTTTCATCATTCATTTTCGTGTATAATATAGTCATGATAAAGTTTCTATTACAAAAGGAAAAAATCCTCTGAACAAAATCTGAATGGGGAGAATGAATACATCAAGAAATTGTTAAGGAAGAGAACATAACAGCATTTATACCATTTATTTGAGTTTTATATGTCTAGTGTTGGCATTGTACATGAGTTTTATGACAGACTTGGTGCTGCAAATATAGTAACACTGTGGCTATTTTGTCCTGTTGCTATATATATAAATATGTAATTTCAGTATTTCTGCCACTTGAACTGTGACACTGAGTACTGGCACTGCAAATATAATTTCTTTGCTGCAAGGATGAGCTGCAAAAAAAAAAAAAAAAAAAAAGAGAATTGATATATTAAAATTATTTTACATAATTTTACTTACATTTTTACATTTACATTTTTATTTCAACTTTAAATATGGTAGAAAATGACACAAATGCAGTGTAATGAGATTCTTTATTTACAAAGTTTTGCCCATACAGTGAGCATTTACATGTCAAAAATAGAGAAACTTGGGTAACACCACATACGGTAGGGCCCCACTTTACGGCGATTTCAAATTATGACCAAAACTTTCTATACAGCGAGCGGTCTTTCAAATACGGCGCACGCCACCCAGTTTGTTTACATTCTCTGTGAGCACATCTATTATGTCTGGAAACTTTCCAAAATTTCCAGTTTTTTAAAGTTATTGCATATTTTGTGTGTGTTCTGATAATTATACTTATGTGTACCAGTACCTAGATATACTTACACACTGTCCTGGTGTGCAGGTACACATTAAAATCGCTAAGTCTCTCTCTACTCATGACTCCAGTACGTACTAATCATCACTCTTGGGCACATTAAATGTCTTATTTTACATTAATATAGACATTTTCATTAATCCATCTATGATATTTTCCTCAAAATTATATAAGAAACACGTTACATAGCATATAAACATGATGCATACGCTCACAGAATAAAAATTGACGTAAATATGAGATTTGTTTACAAAGCGGCTGTGTAGGTAGAGTCGGAAGAATTACGTTTTCTCTAGCCAAACATTGAAGGATAACTGTAGAAAAATATTCCTTTCATATGCCTTCACTCTATATATAGCAATTAACAAACCTTGTGGGTTTAGTGCTTTTTTATTATGATGATGATGATAATATCATCATCTTCATTCACTCTAAAAATGGTGTGTTGCATGAGAGTGGGAGTGCTGCTGTTTGTTTATTTATTTATTTATTATTAATTTGTACATGATACATAGAAGTACAGTAGGGCCCCACTTATACGGCGGGTTAGGTTCCAGGCTGTCGCTGGAAAGCAGACATCGCCGGAAGGCAGAACGCCATGACTCACGAAATCGTAATGACACGATTGCAAACAAACCATACCACGGCATTTGTGGTCACAGTGGTGCCTATGCTAACCTTCCTATGGTGTAGAAATATACCTAGTTGGACGAATCTTATTGTGGCTAGCTGGTCCAGTGGCTAACACGACAGTCTGGAGTTTTGAGACTCTCTGACCGCAGGTTCAATCCCGCCCGTGGTATGGTTTGCAGAACGCCATTTTTTTCAATTTATAAATGCATATAAATGCCAGACAACAAGTTTACACTAAATTATATTAAGTTAGTAATAGAACTAGGCATTAAAAACACACAAAGTAAAATACATTCACAGTAAATTCATTACATATCTTAAAGTATTTGTAATCTTAATTTAGGGAGAGAGGCGAGTAGTACTTATTTGTAGGAAGTCAGGTGCAGGTAGCCCAGGTGTAGGTAGCCCTGGCTCCCCATCTCATACTTAATATACGATATTTAAAACATCTCAGAGAGGTGATAAATTAGACACATGTGCAACTCTTGGGTATCTTTATTGATGAAACGTTTCGCCACACAGTGGCTTCATCAGTCCATACGTAGGAGAAACTTGAAGAACAGGAGAAGAATGAGGTAATCAGTCCCTCAACCTTGAGTCGATGTGTTCAGTCCATCAATCTTGAATAGAATACGGCATATCAGCGGAGAAGCAGCTTATAAACCATATGGCAGGAGAGGTGCAGCAGTCATAGGTCGTGTCACATTTGTTCAATGTGGAAATAGGTCGTGCCCAAGAATTAGGCAAGCGAAGAATTCCTGAGTATTAAGATCCCAAGAAGTTGCAGTGTCTGACAGATTTGTAGATGAATGGTTCAGAGAACCGACATGTTGATAAATTAGACACATGTGCAACTCTTGGGTATCTTTATTGAGGAAACGTTTCGCCACACAGTGGCTTCATCAGTCCATACGTAGGAGAAACTTGAAGAACAGGAGAAGAATGAGGTAATCAGTCCCTCAACCTTGAGTCGATGTGTTCAGTCCATCAATCTTGAATAGAATACGGCATATCAGCGGAGAAGCAGCTTATAAACCGTATGGCAGGAGAGGTGCAGCAGTCATAGGTCGTGTCACATTTGTTCAATCTTTCGTTAACTAGTTGGCTCTCACTGACGATGGCGTCTAAGCTTAGCTGTGATAAAAAGAGGAGTCGTAAGCCTCTTGCTTTAAGTGCCAAGTTAGAGGATGATGGTGTGCCATTCTGATTTTATTCAATAAACACCCTGCCACTTACCTCTCACATATTAATATTAATATTTTAAGGTAAGTAATAAGTGTACTCTGTGTGTATCTTACCTTTTATTGTGTTTTTAATGTCTATTTTTAATGTCTATTGCTATTGCATATTTTATATGTGCTCTGATAATAATGCTTGTGGACCTGTGTAGTAGCCGGGCGGAGGGACAACATTACGTTTTCTCTGGTCAGGCACCAGAGAATGTGCATGAATCTGCATCTGGCCCAGCCACTCCCCCACTCTGCTTTTGTTTACAATTTTTGGCATGAATTATTCATTATTTCTCCCTTCGTTTATGATGGCATCTAAAGGTAGTTGTTAGAAACGATTAAATTCAGTGAACAAGGGATGTCGATGCTAATAATATGGCTCTGGGCCACAGTGTAGGTAGCTGGTAGGTGTAGCCCAGGCAGGCTACACCTACCAGCTACCTACACTGACTTCCTACAAATAAATACTACTAACCTCTTTTCGTACATTAAGACTACACATATTTTAAGGTAAATAGTGAGTGTACTGTATGTGTATTTTAACTCTCCGGGATGTTTTAAATATCGTATATTATGTATTAGACCAGGAGCCAGGGCTACCTACACCTGACTTCATACAAATAAGTACTACTCACTTCTCGCCCTACATTAAGATTACAAATAGAGTGGACCACCGGTTAACGATATTTTTTCACTCCAGAAGTATGTTCAGGTGCCAGTACTGACCGAATCTGTTCCCATAAGGAATATTGTGAAGTAGATTAGTCCATTTCAGACCCCCAAACATACACGTACAAACGCACTTACATAAATACACTTACATAATTGGTCGCATTCGGAAGTGATCGTTATGCGGGGGTCCACTGTACATCAACTGGTGAGTCTAATATTCTTTCACAAGTGCACTGATATTATTTATAACATTTATACACCATTTCTACACTAATGCAGTAGTCTGCATAACAGTAAATCTTCTATTTTTTTGTGATAATAAAAATTCAAAGTGGAAAGCAAAAGAAATGTAAGAGGGGCCTGGAAACGTGACTAATGAACAGAGAAAAATGTTATTTTAGTGCCAGGAATGTCTGTCTTGTTTATTCTGGACCCTATTTGGGAATCACATAGACAACATCAACTTCATTATGTTTATTAGTGACTATACTCTATATGACCAAAGTGCTTTAGTTATATACTTGTCGAAACTTCCCACTACTACAGATATCAGTACTAGAGCTCAACACACAATTCAGGATATAAATAACCACAATTTAAACCTAGAAGATGAATGATCACGTGGACCCTGATCTAAACCTCCATAATCTAACACCCAATCAAAACCTACTGGGAAGTAACTGCCTTTATTACACAGCATCAAAAGCCAGCACTATCCTAAACAGTGCTAAAAGTTTATCAGTTCTTAACTACAACATCAGGTCCTTAAGCAAACACTATGATGACCTCCTGGCACTTCTTGAGTTGCTAAAGACACCCTTCTGCATTATTCTTACTGAGGCCTGGCTTAACCCTTTGAGGGTCGACAGGCCCTCTCCGAAACTCGTTCTCAGGGTCGGCCAAATTTAAAAAAAAAAAAAAATTATTTTCTCTTATGAAAAGATAGAGAATCTTTTACCTATCATAAAGACACCAAAAGTTTGAAATTTGATAGAAAACTTACGAAATTATGCTCTCGCAAAGTTAGCGGTCTCGGCGATGTTTACGCATCGGCGATTTTGCCCACTTTGAGCCCCATTTTCGGCCAATTTCGCTGTACTAGTCGACAAAAAACATGAATATTTCGCTAGAACTCCATTTTTTCTATCGAATGGGTGCAAGAAACCACCCATTTATGAAATTCAACTATCCAGTACAGTGGTCAGAATTTAGCAATTTTGCCAATTTCACACAAATTTCAAAAGATGCCAATTTCCGAATAGGGTCCAGAATAAACAAGAAAGACATTCCTGGCACTAAAATGACATTTCTTCTAGTCATTAGTCACGTCTCAAGGCCCCTCTTATATTCTTTTGCTTTCCATTTTGAATTTTTATTCTCACAAAAAATAAAAGATTTACTGTTATGCAGACTACTGCATTAGTGTAAAAAATGGTATAAATATTATTGGTGCACTTGTGAAAGAATATTAGACTCACCAGTTGACGTGTATTGCACGCTTGGCACGATTTGTTTACTTTTGAAGTTTGGTAAAAATCGAACATTTCTGCTACTTTGAGCTCAATTTCAAGGCACCTTTCATTGTAAAACCAGCCAAAATCATCTCAATTTCTGTAACATGTCTTCCATTCTATAAAATGAGACCAAGAAAACTAGAATACAACAATAAATACCATACGAAAATACACTGCAAAGTCGCTGATTTATTCCAAAAAAATGGTCAAAGTTTTTTTTTTCTCATTATGCACTGTGTGCTGCAGGATTTTTTTTAGACTGTGCACACTGACCACATAGACCCATTCTTTCATATGAAGGCCTACCATCTTTCTCCCACTAGATTTGAGGCCGCTAGAATTTATGCGTACTAGTACGTCAAAAACCCCTACGCGTAAGACTTACTAGTACGACGAAAACCCTCAAAGGGTTAAGCAGGACACAATAGATATCTACCCTCTACCAGGATACACAGCAATCCACAACTGCAGACCATACCAAGTTGGCGGTGGTATTGCAATCTATTACTCTAACCAACTATCTTGCATTAGCCCCACTTGCTTTAGCGATGAATATGGGGAATAAATTTTTGCTAATTTTACTGTAAAAAACCTTAAGATGCCTATAACAATCGGTGCCATTTACCGGATACCCTACACAAACATCCCAAATTTCAGTGAGAAATTAAAGGCACTAATAACAAACAGACAAATGAACAAGCACCACCTTCTCTTAGCTGGAGACTTCAACATCAACCTTGGCCTACTAGATGATCAGCCTGTAACTGATTTCATCAACAATATGAACAACGCACTTCTCATACCAACAATAACTAAACCAACCAGGCTGACTGAGACAAGTGCAACCATAATAGACCACATATGGACCCATATACTAGCCCCCTTAAATCAGGGATAATCACAGACAGCACTACAGACCACTACCCTACCTTCCTCTTAACAAACATTAGTAAACCACCACTGGAATTCATCAAAGTTTCATTTAGACTCCATGATGAGGCCTCAATAAGAAAGTTCACAGCAGACCTAGAGACTGTTGACTGGCCTACAGAATTCTCCAAGGCCAATGGTATTGATGATTGGGCAGACATTTTTCTTAACAAATTACTTAGACTATACAACAAACATTGTCCTATAAAAAACGAAACAGATCATGAATAAACGGCTTGGTTGCCCATGGCTAACCAGCAGCATTTTGAAATCCATTGATAAGAAACACCAATATGAAAAGCAATATAGACAGGGCTTAATACACAAAGATATTCTTAAGCACTATTCATCAGCTCTCACCAAAGTAATAAAAAAAGCCAAACAACTGTACTACTCCAGCAGATTCACTGACACAAGAGGAGATATAAAAAAGACCTGGAAAACACTCTCCCAGATTCTGGGCACCAACAAACTGAAAAAAAAAAAAGAATATTGTCCTAACTAAACCTAATGAAACACCACTGCATCCCACTGATACAGCTAACAAAATAAACAACTTCTTCTCAACCATAGGATCTAATCTTGCCAGTAAAATCCCACATACCAACGCCCATGCCGGGGACTACCTACATGAGAATTTCCAAAATTCCTTCTATCTTGTACCAAATGAGCCCACCGAAGTCACCGAGATTATAAAGTCACTTAAAAATAACTCAGGGAATCTGTCTCATGTCCCACCATTATTGTACAAGCTAGCGGCCCATGTCCTTTCGCATGCTATTTCATTACTTTTTAACAAGTCACTAGAAACTAGCACCTTCCTGAAACTACTCAAGACAGCAAGGATTACACCAATACATAAAGGTGGTGACCCTACAGATGTAAACAACTATAGGCCAATATCAAACTTACCACTGCTATCCAAAATCTTCGAGAAACTCATGCACAGGAGACTATATTCATTTATAACGGCACAAAACATACTCAACCCCTGCCAATTTGTATTCAGGAAAAATAAAAGCACTAATGATGCAATCATAAAAATGCTAAATCTGCTTTACACAGCACTGGAAAATAAGGAATATCCGCTAGGATTTTTTATTGACCTTAGAAAAACTTTTGACACAGTAGACCCCGGCATCCTACTCCACAAACTTGACCATTATGGTATAAGAGGCCATGTGCTTGGATATTTCAAATCCTACCTTACTAATAGGTATCAGTATGTCACCATTAAAGACACAGCATCACCAACACAGCAACTTGATACTGGAGTTCCGCAAGGAAGTGTCCTTGGACCCCTGCTCTTCCTCATTTACATCAATGATCTTCCAAACGTATCCCAACACTTGAAACCCATTCTCTTTGCTGACGACACGACTTATGTCATCTCTCACGATAATCTTGCCACCCTCAACACCATTGTTAACAAGGAGCTGCTCAAAATATTGACTTGGATGACAGCCAATAAACTTACACTTAACACTGACAAAACCTACTATATTATGTTTGGTAGCAGAGCAGGTGTTGCACAACTTAACATTAAGATCAACAACACTCTAATTGCCAGACATAATGAGGGCAAATTCCTAGGCCTATACCTCGACAACAACCTGAATTTCAGCACCCATATCCAACACATAGAAAAAGTATCCAAAACAGTTGGGATCCTCTCCAAGATACAATACTATGTGCCGCAAAATGCCCTTCTCACACTATACCATTCACTCATTTATCCATACCTCACCTATGCTATTTGTGATTGGGGATCAACTGCAGCAACACACCTAAAGCCAATAATAACCCAACAAAAAGCCACAGTAAGAATAATCACTAAATCCCATCCATGGCAACACCCCCCTCCCCACTCTTCATAGATCTAAACTTACTCCATGTTCAGAGCATCCACATTTACTACTGTGCAATCTACATCTACAGGACCTTAAATTCCAATATTAACCTTGACCTAAAACACTTTCTTGATAGTTGTGACAGGACCCACAGGCGTAACACCAGACACAAACATCTCTACGACATTCCTTGTATCCGATTAAACCTTTACAAAAATTCAATGTATGTCAAAGGCCCTAAAATCTGGAACACCCTACCTGAAAACTCTAGAACTGCAGACACATTTATCACCTTCAAAACTACCTTTAGAAAACATCTTATCTCCCTGATACACCACGTCAAGTAACTACATAAAAACCACCTGGTGGTTCACACTTACACTCACTCACTCACCCATTTGACTGTAAGCACAGAAATACGAATCTTAATCTTAAAATAATGATTCCTAACTAGTCATAAGTTTGCCTGTGATACTCCAATATAGAAACTATGCATTGTGCCAAAACAAAAGCATTCACATTGCTAAACTCGCAAACTAGTATTTAGTCACTTAGTATTTAGTCAACTTACTCCATAATTTGTAATAATTTAGGGTTAAGAATTAATCTAAGTTTGCCTGAAATGCCTAGCCATGCTAGGTGCCCTAGTGGCCCCCTCTGTAATTTAGTATTTTACTACATGTAAACCACACAATAACCAAAATCTGTAAATCCCGCATTGTAATCCTTATAGAGAATAAACTTGATTGATTGATTGATTGAATATGGAGTCACTCGTACAAGTTGTCTGGCTACCACATCTCATGTTTATGTTCATTTATTCTACTGTGGGGTGTATTTATCATCTTTATATGTTATGTATAGTGTTTATATAATTTTGAAAAAAATATCATAGATGGATTAATGAAAATGTGTATATTAACATAATATACAGTATCACTTTGTGATTATCATCACTATTATTATCATTATTAATATGGCATCTCGAGATATGACACTCTTACTGATTTTAATGTGTATCTGCACACCAGAACAGTGTGTAAGTTTATTTAGGTACAGGTATACATAAGTATAATTATCAGAGTACTGTATAAATAAAATATGAAATAACTTAAAAGCACTTGAAATTTTGGAGTTTCCAGACATAATGGAGAGACGTGGTGCTTACTGAGCTCACAGAGAATGTAAACAAGTCGGGTGGGATGTGGTGACCATATTAGAAAGCCAGGTGGGGGGAGCCATATAGCAAGTTTTGGTCACAATTTGAAATGTCTGTATTAGAGGAATGCCCTAAAGTGAAAAGTTGTAAAGCATGGCCCTACTGTATAATGTAATCTCTATAAAATGTATTTTTTTTTGTGAATAATTTTGGGTTTCTGGAACGGATTAATATTTCCATTATTTCTTATGGGAAATATTGGTTCGACTTCAAACATTTAGACTTTGGAACTAGCTCCTGGAAGAGATTAAGTTTGAAACTCAAGGATCCACTGTACCCAGATGTTGCACAGAATTCACCATGATTATTAAGTCGCTTAAAAATAAATCAGGAAATCCAGCTCAAATCCCACCATTATTGTGCAAGTGAGTGGCTCATGTTCTTTTGCCCACTATTTCATTATTTTTTTTATTATTAACACACTGGCTGATTCCCACCAAGGCAGAGTGGCCCGAAAAAGAAAAACCTTCACCATCATTCACTCCATCACTGTCTTGCCAGAAGGGTGTTTTACACTACAGTTTCTAACCCTTTGACTGTCGCGGCCGTATATATACGTCTTACGAGGTACCGTGTTTGACGTATATATACTCATAAATTCTAGCAGCTTTAAATCAAGCAGGAGAAAGCTGGTAGGCCCACATGTGAGAGAATGGGTCTGTGTGGTCAGTGTGCACCATATAAAAAAAATCCTGCAGCACACAGTGCATAATAAGAAAAAAAAAACTCCGACCGTTTTTTTTAATTAAAATGCCGAATTTGTGGTCTATTTTCGTATAATATTTATGGTTGTATTCTCGTTTTCTTGGTCTCATTTGATAGAATGGAAAATGTATTATAGAAATAGAGGTGATTTTGATTGATTTTACTATAAAAAGAACCTAGAAATGGAGCTCAAAGTAGGGGAAATGTTTGATTTTTGCCAATGTTCAAAAGTAAACAAATGATGCCATTGTCCAATAAATGTCCAACTAGCCATTCTAATATGCAGTCATGAATGGGTTGATGTTATTTATACAATTATTACAGTATTGCAGTAGTCTGCATAATAGTAAGTCTTCTATTTTTTGTTTGAATAAAAATTCAAAATAGAAAGCAAGAGTAATATCAGAGGGGCCTGGAGACATGACTGATGAGCAAAGAAAATGTTATTTTAGAGCCAGGAATGTCTGCATCGTTCATTCTGGACCTTATTTTGAAATTGTCATATTTTTTAGTTTTCGTGAAATTGGCCAAATTGCAAATTTCTGACCACATTATTAGGTAGTAGAAATCGGTAAATGGACAGTTTCTTGTACTCAATCGATCGAAAAAATGGAGTTCTAAAGAAATAGCTATGAGTTTGGGCGAATGGAACAATGAAATTAGCCGAAAATAGGGCTCAAAGTGAGCAAAATCGCCGATTTGTAAACAGCGCCGAGGTCGCACTTCGCGAGAGCATAATTCCGTCAGTTTTCCATCAAATTTCGTTTTTTTGGTGTCATTACAATCGGGAAAAGATTCTCTATGATTTCATAAGAAAAAATAATTTTTTTTTTTTAAATTTTGCGACACCAGGAGACACCTCAGGATTGGGGGTTGCGACAGTCAAAGGGTTAAACTGCAACATAAACACCCCTCCTTCAGAGTGCAGGCACTGCACCTCCCATCTCCAGGACTCAAGTCCGGCCTTCCGGTTTCCCTGAACCCCTTCATAAATGTTACTTTGCTCACACTCCAACTATTTCATTACTCTTTAACAAATCACTAGAAACCAGCACTTTCCCAGCACTACTCAAGTTAGCAAGGGTTGCAACAATACACAAAGTTGGTGACCCCACAGATATAAATAATTACAGGCCAATATCAAACTTACCATTGCTATCCAAAATCTTCGAGAAACTCATGCACAAGAGATTATAATCCTTTATAACAGCACAAAACATCTTCAATCCCTGTCAACTTGGCTTCAGAAAAAACAAAAGCACAAACAATGCCATTCTAAAAATGCTAGGCCTGCTTTACACAGCACTTGGAAAAAAAATGAATATCCTCTAGGACTCTTTATAGACCTAAGGAAACCTTTTGATACAGAAGACCACAGCATCCTACTCCACAAACTTGACCATTATGGTATAAGAGGCCATGCACTTACATATATCAAATCCTACATTACTATTATCATTATAATAAAAAAAGAAGTACTAAACCTACAAGTAAATAACAAAAAGGCACAATACCGTGACTGGAACGATACACAAATAACCCGCACATAAAAGACAGAAGCTTACGACGACGTTTCGGTCCGACTTGGACCATTGACAAAGTCACACTGTGACTTTGTCAATGGTCCAAGTCGGACCGAAACGTCGTCGTAAGCTTCTGTCTTTTATGTGCGGGTTATTTGTGTAAACCTACAAGGGTCGTACAGCACCACCGGGCTGGGAAGGATGCAGGAGTAATGGATAGCAAGAGGAAGAGGGACGATTGTTAGGACATGGAGTGCAGCAGAGCAGTGGATAGTGCAGGGGTAGAGGGCAGCAAGATATTGAGGTAAAAAGGGCCATAAGGAGTACTAGAAGCATCATCATTAGAGTTTGTGCAGTAAATCAGTTGCTGTCAAAAAGTCAGTGAGAGAGTCTGGGTTAAAAGAGGGTCCAGCTAGAAGGGAAGGTAAAGTAAGGGCAGTAGAGCGGTGACAATGTTGGAGGTAAATTTTGTGTGCTCGTTGATAGAGTGGGCAGTCCAACAGAATGTGGCTAGCAGAAACTGGAACCTGACAATTCTCACAGAGTGGAACAGGGCACCTCTCCATGAGACACCTATGAGTAAGACGAGTGTGGCCAATGCGAAGACGGGAGAGAGTAGTCTCCCAGCCTCAACACTGACGATACAAAGACGGCCAGAAACCTATACAGTGGACCCACGGTTAACGATATTTTTTCACTCCAGAAGTATGCTCAGGTGCCAGTACTGACCGAATTTGTTCCCATAAGGAATATTGTGAAGTAGATTAGTCCATTTCAGACCCCCAAACATACACGTACAAACGCACTTACATAAATACACTTACATAATTGGTCGCATTCGGAGGTGATCGTTATGCGGGGGTCCACTGTACAGTGGAACCTCTACTTGCAAGCGCATCCACATGCGAGTTTTTCCAAATACGAGCAGTCGATGGGTTGATTTTTTGCTTCCATACGTGAGCAAAATTTCCATAAGCGAGCAGACCTCAAGGGAGGTTCCTTGACGCTGGTGAGGGGCTCTTGCTCTTGATCTAGGGAACTGTATCTCACTTGTTTGTTGGACTATCTTATTGAAATTTGGGCAATGTATGATGGAATGATGCTTCTTAACGTACACCAAAAATGAAAGAAATCGGAGCATAACTAATGGAGTTCACTTCTCAGCAATCAGCCACCCTGTAGCGGTATTTTTGTATGGTTTTTATGGTTGTATTCTCGTTTTTTTTGGTCTAATTTGATAGAATGGAAGGTATATTACAGAAATAGATATGATTTTGATTGCTTTCACGATGTAAAGTACAGTGCTCCCTCGTTTATCGTCGTTAATCCATTCCTGGAAGTGCGACGATTATCAAAATAGACGATTTTTTAATCAATTTTCCCCATAAGAAATAATGTAAATACAATTAATCTGTTCCTGACACCCAGAAGTATTAAAACAAAAAAATTTTTTTACATGAAATATAGATGTAGTACATAAACAATACAATGGGACATGATGAATGAAACATTAACAGCATAACATTTACCTTTATTGGCAATTCTTCTTAGTGTATGGAAGACTGGAGGAGGAGAGAGACTGGATTAGTTACTGTTTGGAAGGGGAATCCCCTTCCATCAACACCTCAGGTACCAAGTCCTTTTCTGGGGTTACTTCTCTTCTCTGTTTCTTAATGCCACTAGGACCAGCTTGAGAGTCACTGGAGTCCTGTCTCACAAAAAAAGTGTCCAGAGAGCTCTGTTTCTGGCATCTCTTTAAAACTTCCCTAAAATGGGCCAAGACTCTGTCACTGTACAAGTTGCCGATATGGCTTGCAACATCCTTCTCAGGGTGATGTTTCTCCATAAATCTTTCCATCCTACCCCACATTTCAAAAATCTCCTTAATTTCTGAAGAAGGCACCTTCTTCCATCTCTCTTTCTCCTCCTCTGCAGCAAGATTCTGAGCTGCAATCTGTTCCTGTTGAAGCTCTTGCAGCTCCTCAGTGATTAGCTCTTTCTTGTGGCCCCCCACCAACTTTTCCACATCCTCCAAACTCACATCCAACCCCATAGAACTCCCCAATGCCACAGTAGAGTTCACAACTGACATAGGCTCATCAGGGTCAGCCCCAAACCCTTCAAAATCCCTCTTGTGAAAACAATCTGGCCACAATCCTGGTAGTCACTCCCTCCCAAGCCTTACCTATAAGGCTTATGCAATGGAGGATACTGAAGAGTTCTTTCCAAAAATCTCTTAGGGCCAAGTGAGTGTCTGAGGTCACATTAAGGCACCTTTGAAACATTGATTTAGTGTAGAGTTTTTTAAAGTTTGCAATGACCTGCTGGTCCATGGGCTGGAGGAGAGGAGTGGTATTCAGGGGCAAGAACTTTACTGTGATGAACCCAAACTCCTGCAGAATTAGGTCATCCAAGTTTGGAGGATGAGCAGGTGCACTGTCCATTACTAGGAGGCACTTAAGATCCAATTTCTCCTCCAGGAGGTAATTCTTCACATTAGGGCCAAACACTTCATTGAACCACTGACAAAAATTTCCCTCGTGACCCATGCCTTATTATTAGATCTCCAAAAACACACACAATTTACTCTTCATGCCATTGTTTTTCCTGAACACTCTGGGATTTTCAGAATGGTACACTAGTAACGGCTTCACTTTGAAATCCCCAATAGCATTACCACAGAACGTGAGTGTCAGCCTGTCTTTCATAGGCTTGTGTCCTGGCAGTCCCTTTTCCTCCTGAGTAATGCAGGTCCTCTTTGGCATTTTCTTCCAAAAGAGGCCTGTTTCGTCACAATTGAACACTTGTTCAGGTTTCAGTCCTTCAGCCTCTATGTACTCCTTGAATTCACTTACGAATTTTGTAGCTGCAATTTTGTCCAAACTGGCAGTCTCACCATGCCTTATTACACTGTGTATGCCACTACGCTTCTTAAACCTCTCAAACAACCTTTGCTGGCCTTAAATTCACAATTATCAGTACTCGCTGCAGGCAATTTCTTTACCAGATCGTCATGCAACTGCCTACCCTTTTCACAAATAATCGACATCATGAGAGTATCTCCTGCTAATTGTTTCTCGTTTACCCACACCAATAATAACTTCTCAACATTTTCGAGTACTGGTGATCTCATTGTCAGCATATTTACCCCCTTTGCAACAACAGCTTCCTTGATTTCCTTTTTCTTGGCCACGATGGAAGATATGGTTGTACGGGATTTGTTATACATCCTAGCCAGTTCGGCCACACGTACGCCACTTTCATATTGTTCAATGATGTTTTTCTTAAATTCAATCGTATTTCTCACCTTCTTTACAAAAGGCTTGGCACTAGGAGCTTTCTTTGTAGCCATGGTAGCTTATTTAGCACTTGCAAGCACTAAAATGAATGGAAAAATATGAAATATTTCGTATGAACAAGTGAGGGGACCATCGCTCACTGGTAAACAATGGCACACTGGCTGGGAAGGGAGGCTGAGGCAGCTCAGAGCGTGAGTACGCGTCCCGGACGAAGGGCGATTAGCTAGTCAACCGACCATTTGCGAGCCAATGTTTGGACGAAAATAACGCAACGATTTCCGAAAAGGACGACTATCGAGCCGGACGATTATCGAGGGACCACTGTACTACTTTGAAACTGAGCTCAACAAGGGAGAAATGCTCGTTTGCTTGACTATGTTCAAGAGTAAACAAATGACATCACTGTCCATTCCAATATGCAGTCGTGAATGGGTTGACATTATTTATACAATTATTGCAGTAAGGCATAACAGTAAATAAAAATGTGTGAATAAAAATTACAAATTATTTATATTGTAATAATAATAATAGTAATAACAATAATAATATTAATAATAATAATAATAATAATAATAATAATATGTATAATAATAATAGTATAATAATATAAAATAATAATAATAATAATAATACATATAATAATAATACATATATAATAATAATGTCCTACATAATAATAATTATAATAATAGACGGCTTCAAAAGGCCATCACTAGATGGCAGTGTTTACCACAACAAAGAGGGAGCGGTTGTGGCCACCTCCACCTGTTACATAATGACATATTTTATTCATTCTAGAGTATATATCAGGGTTCTATGTTATTTATATTGTTTGTTATGTCATATTAGATGAACTGTGATAGATAAATAAGCTGTAGAGTTGATGATAGCGAAATATTCAAGGAGTATTTTGTCCTGTCTCCAAACACTCATCGGCTGCTGCCACCGCCATATATATATAATGACATAACTTATTCATTCCAGAGTATATATCAGGTTTCTATGTTATTTATATTGTTTGTTATATCATATTAGATGAACTGTGATAGATAAATAAGCCGTATTAGCGAAATAATTCAAGAAGCATTTTGTCCTGTCTCCAGACAAACTGTCGTACACCACCAACACTGCCCATACCACTACAGGAATTACATATTTTATTCATTTTAGAGTATATATCAGGTTTCTATGTTATTTATATTATTTATTATGTCATATTAGATCAAATGAGATAGATAAATAAGCCGTAAAGTTGATATTAGCAAAATTATTGAAGTACAGAATTCCACTGGAACGGATTACGTGCATTTCAATTAATTTAAATGAGAACGGATTAAATTCGCAAGTAGAGGTTCCACTGTACTCGGTTTAAAAGAATGAAGCTTATTATAGAGCAGATCAGACCAATGTCGTTGCCAATGGGTGCGAAGGTGGGTAGCAATTACAGCATAATAGTTTGTGAATGGAACACAGCATAATAGTCTGTGAATGGACAGCATAATAGTATGTGAATGGAACAGGCAGACACTGCTGACCGCGCAGCAGTGTCTGCCTGTTCATTGCCCTGTACGTCAACATGACCGGGGACCCAACAAAAAAAATATCTTTGAGCTTGCTAGAGATACAGCATAGCCAAAGTTGGATATGAAGAACTAGGGGATGAGGTGCATCAAATTTTCGTATAGCCTGTAAAGCACTAAGGGAGTCTGAAACGACCACAAATGGTGACATAGGCATAGATGCAATACAGATAAGTGCTATGGGAATGGCATACAATTCAGCCGTAAAAAATGCTAGCCGGGGATAATAAATGACCTTGCACAACACTGTTCGGAAATACTGCTGTGAATCCGACACCATCAAAAGACTTGGAACTATTGGTGTACACTGCGATGCCATGAGAATGAGGTCAGAAATGGTTTAGAAAAAGAGAGCGAGAAGCCACCGTAGGCAGTTGGGCTTTCGCGCATGGCTGTGGTAAAGAACAGATACAAACCATCAGAACTTCCCAAGGAAGTAGGGAAAAATGAGATGCTACAGGAGCATAGAAAGGTGGTAACTGAAGAGAAGACAAGAGCATATGTAGGTGAAGAGAAAAGGGATGAAGTAAACAGGGGCAACGAACAAATAAAGAACGTCTACTAACATCAGGAAGGATTGCAGAGATCATGAGATCAAACATAATAGCAAAGGCAGTGAGCATCACAGCAATTGGACAAGGATGGAATATTCGCCTCTGCATAGAGGCTCTCAACTGGCAAAGAGTGAAAAGCACTGAAGCATAAACATAATCCCAGGTAATGGATGGGATTAAGGCTAGAATGAGTTGCAGGAGAGGCAGCCGAATATATCTGGTCACCATAATCGAGTTTTGATAAAATTAGGGCTGAATGTAGTTGAAGGAGAGTTCTACAATCAGCTCCCCGTGAAAGATGAGCAAGGGTTTTCAGGAGGTTCAGCTGGCTATGACAACTTGCCTTCAGAGAGGTAATGTGAGGTTTCCAGGATTACTATGGTCAAACACAAGGCCAACAAACCTGACTATCACATTCTGGGATCTGCAAGCCATATAGGTACAATGGATGATCAGAGACAACATAGCATTTAGTGAAAGTAATTTGGTGAGTTTTAGTACTAGAAAGTTTAAACCCATGAGTGGTGGCCCAATTGGAAACACAGTTGACCGCATGCTGGAGAGAAACCTGCACAAGCTATAGCAAAGTCATCAACATAGAGCGATGACCAAATATTGGACGGAAGAACAGAGGTCAGATCATTTATAGCAAGGAGAAAAAGTGTTTTGCTCAGAACACACCCCTGGGGGACACCTTCAGCTTGGACAAAGTCTTGGGAAAGCACATTAACCCGAACACAGAAATGTCTTTCAGTTACGAGGTTCTTAAGGAAAAATGATAGACTGCCTCAGAGGCCTAAGGAGTGGGACTGGGCCAAGATATTATACCTCCAAGTTGTGTCATACGCCTTCTCAAGGTCAAAAAAGATGAACATCAAAATGGTATACAATACCGACAGGTTGTTAGGTAAGACACATATGCAACAGTTAGACAACTTTATTCCGAAACATTTCGCCTACTGTGTAGGCGAAACGTTTCGGAATAAAGTTGTCTAACTGTTGCATATGTGTCTTACCTAACAACCTGTCGGTATTGTATACCATTTTGATGTTCATCTTGTCAGACACTGCAACACGTGACATCTTGGTACAGAAAACACCTTGGACAAGCTTTTCAAGTGAGAAGTGTTGGATCTGAGAGGGACATGACCTCTCAGTGGCCTCTCACTACTACTACTACTACTACTACTACTACCCCTACCCTGCACCTCTCCTTCCGACAGTATTTAAGTCTCCGCACTGTCGCTTGATCTTCAGATAGTTCCTGACTATGGAACTGAACTTCTCCAGGCCGAGGGACTGACAACCTCAAATTCTACGACTTTAAGGGTGATGGACTGATTACATCGTCTTCACATCTCTACTGTTCCTGCCTACTTTCTGTATTCGACTGAAGAAGCCTACTGTGTAGGCGAAACGTTTCGGAATAAAGTTGTCTAACTGTTGCATATGTGTCTTACCGTCAAAAAAGATGGCGATAGGTGAGAAGTTATTGGTAAAGACATTATGGACATACGCATCTAAGAGTAGTAAGGGATCAATGGAGAGACAGTTGTCTCTCTCTAAATACCACATCAAACATCTATTTACCAGACATTCCATCACCTTGCAAACTGCGCTGGTAAGAGCAATGGGATGATAGTGGGAGGCATCATGTCCCGCAGTACCAGTTTGCAGGAAGGGAGAACAATGGCAGATTTCCACAGCTGGGGAAGAACTAATTGTGACCAAATAAGATTAAAGAGTCATAAGTGGACTGCAAGGGCTGATTGATGTAAATGCTGTAGCATACGAATATGAATGCCGTCAGGCCCAGCTGCTGATGATCGGCAAGCTGAGAGTGTTGCCTCTAGTTCCATAATTGTAAAAGGCACATTATAGGATTCTTCTCTGATAGAAGAAAAGTTTAGGGGCTCTAACTCTCTGGTAGACTTAGAGGAACGAAACAAGGGGCATAGATGAAGCCCCTGAGAGATATGGACAAGATGATTACCAATTTCAATGGCAACGTCAAGAGGGTTTGCGATATCAACACCGCCAACCCAAAGAACAGGAGCTGGGTTGGGAGAGTATTTACTACTCAGTTTCCGTACCTTTTTCCAGACTGCACTCATAGAGGATGCAGAAGTGATGGTAGAAACATAATCCCACCAGCAAGTGCATTTAGCATCATGGATGACACATGACTGCTCTCTTCTGCTTAAAATCAAGGAGTCTCTCTGTGATTCTACTGAACTGGTACCTGCCCCATGCAGTGCACTTCAAATGAGCACAAGGAGGAGACCACCAAGGCAAGCACTTCTGAGAATGCCTGCCTGAGATATAGAATGTGAAGCTGAGGTTAAAACCGAGGTCGAAAAGATGTGTAAAAGCTCATCATTGGAGGACGAAGAAGGAACCTCACTAAAAGCTGTTAGATGCGAGTAAAGGTCCCAATTTGCTCGGTCAAATTGCCAGTGTGGGCTACAGGGTTAATATGAAGGAGAAGTAAGGATGACTGGAAAATTATCACTGTTGTGCAAGTCTAAGAGGACAGACCAGGTGAAGTCTAGTACAGTTGAGGAAGAGCAGACTGAGAGATCAATGCAAGAGAATGAGTACAAGGATCAAAATAGGTGGGAGTACTCGTATTTAAAATATGGAGGGGGGACAGAAGCGAGGAAAGCCTCCAACTGAATGCCACGGGAGTCACAGTGAGACCCTTCCAGAGGAAATGGTGAGCATTAAAATTGCCAAGTAACAGAAGTGGTGGTGGTAAGGAAGAAACCAGAAATGCAACATTTGGGATAGATAATGCCCGAGAAGGAGATACAAAGAACAGATTGTATACCACTTATTCAAGTGAATACGGGCTGCAGTGTAATACAGCGAAGTATGAACAAAGAGCTGACAGTATAAAGATCCATTGGGAAAACGATTGGATGAATATAATAAATCACAGCCCAAGATGGGATGGATAACAGCAGAGCATAATCTGGGTTCTTATAAACAAACACAAACAGGGGAAAACTGGAAGAGCAACACCTGAAGCTCACCCCAGTTACCTCTGAGGCCACGGATATTCCACTGTAAATAAGCCATGAATTTTGAAGAGAAAGATACAAGAAATCTGAAGGTAGGGGCATCTATGGAGTAGTAGGGTTAGAAAAGTCTACATGTGGAGGTAGCAGAAAATTTTTAAGCAGCAAAGGATTGGGATGCTGCGAAGAAAGGAAATGTGCAGACGGAGAAGAGTGAAGAGGAGGAACAGGTGGAGGATTGGTGTCCATCAATGGTCTAGTATCCTCAATATATTCTGAGATAACTTCAAGTGTTTCAGAGGACAAGGACATTGTATGTAGTACAATACTGGAGATAGAGGAGGGTGAGTAAAGATCAGGGTGACGATGGACTGTACCAAAGTAGAGGACGAAAAGGTAGAGGGAACTAGAGAAGCTTGGCAGGAGACAGGAGAGGAAGTGACCTGGGAGGGGGCAGAAGAGGAAGAAACTTGGAAGGGGACAGGAGAAGAAGGTACTGTGTGAGGAGGAGGATAAACCTCCACACGCATAACAGAGCCAGTTAGAGGTGAAGAACCAGGTACAGAGACTGGGAAGGAAAAATGTGCAGGTTGCAGAAGGGAAGGAGGTGTTAAAAGAGATTTTAACAATGGGGATGTTGTGGACTTCAGAGAAGGAGAAGGGTGATGGGGAGTAGGTGTTGTATGAGGTTTTGTAGACACAAACTTGTGAATGAGAGGAGGAAGAGGTGAGAACAGAATGAGGTGCTTAGGGAGGGACCTTTGAATCCAGGACAGCAAAAGAATTAGAGGCAGGTGTGACTGCGGAAGGGATGACCACAGAGGAGGCTGCAGGAGTTGGGACCCCAGAAAACGGGGGACGTTTAGTAACTCAAGAATAAGAAATACGGGGAAGTCTCCCTTGGAGGTGTAGATGAGAGACTGCCATAGCATATTGGAGGCCTTCTGCCTCTTTGAGGCAATGGATTTCATGCTCATTTAAGTAGACTAGGCAATGGTGAGAGTAAGATGGACGAGCCTCATGACAATTAAGGCAAGAGGGAGGTAGATTACAAGACGTATTGGTATGGTCGTCGGCACCAGACTGGGCATTCAGCCATGGACCTGTAATATTTTGCTGGATGACCAAAACATCAGCAATTTCTACACTGTTGAGGTGTAGGGATCACCTTTCGAATCTTTCGAATCTGTAAATGGTGTCCCGCAATATATACAGAAGATGGAAGCTCATGGCAGTCAAAAGTTAAATGAGCTACATTGCAAGGATATCGTCTCTGCCTGCGAGCAGGGAGAATAGTGTCTATTTTGAGGATTGGGAGGTCTTGGAGTTCAAGCCGCTCCAGAATGTCATCAGCACATGTCTGGAAATTCTGGACAATGGTATGGGGCAGAATGACAGCACCACTACAAGAATTAAGGGAATGATGTTTTTCAATACTTACAGGAATAGTATCAATAGTTGTAAGGAGAGAAATATTGCGAGCTTGGTTAGCATTCTGGACAGTGATGATGCATGTACCGCTCTTGAGAGCATGAAAGGATATAGCTCTACCAACATGGCATAGGAGCGCCTTGCCAATATTATGGTCAGAAAGATAGGCAGTAGAGGAAATTGGTCGTAGAGTAAAAAACTTAGTCCACCATGTATTTTGAAACACAGAGTGTGAAGGGAGTGTGTGATGTGCCAGTCTTTTCTGAGTAGAATGAGAAGGAAGTGAAGAAGTATCATCAGGTAATGGTCTTGGGCGTTTAGGTGTGGGACAGGAGTTGGTCCAATGTGGAACGGGCAGGCGATTTTGCAAATTGCTGCACCGTAGAGGAAGAAGCCAGAAGAATAGTCAAAGAAGAGCAGAGGTGAGATGTATCAAAGGAGTCAGTTGGAACCCCGGTACCTGAAGTGAGTGACGAAACGGCACCAGCAAGAGGTACAGGGTCATTAGAAATGTCCAAAGAGTGGTCAAATAGTGAGGCAGGGTCAGAACAGGATGCGGTATCAGTAAGGGGCCCGGGGGGAGCAGATTCATGGATTTGGGACTCCATAGTTATGTCCCTTCTTTCTTTTGTTTTGTAGAAAAAAAAGAGAAAAAAAAGGGGGGTGGGAACATGGAGGAATAGCTCCTAGGAGGCAAAAAAACAGGCCGTAAAACCCCCTCCACACCCAAGAGGACCCTAGAACCGCAAGTAGTGGAGATGTAGAATGGAACTCGTGCCATACCATACCTTCATGCCAGTAAACCAGCAATCCAGGAGGGCAATCTCACATCCACCGAGCCACCTCGGTAGACAAAAGAGAGGGCAGCCGGGTACCTGCCACAAAGCATACCACCTTCGGCCACCACCCCCTGGAATCCAACAGGCAGCCTCCGGGAGACTAGAGAGGGATTGGCACACCTCCAGGTGATCCAGAATCCATGGCAAACTACACCACCACCATGGAGCTCAATGGAATAGGATGGACCCTGGTACCCTTCCCCATACCTAGGAACTAGTGCCTGAGGGAAGAATCCCAAAGGCTGAAAATAGAAAGGGAATAGAAGGAGAAGGAGGAAAGGGAAAAAGGGGGATGAGGAGGATTGGATAGGGAAGGGGGATGAGGAAGATTGGATAGGGAAGGGGGATGAAGAGGATTGGATAGGGAAGGGGGATTGGGGGGTAATTAGGTTCAGTCTGATGAAGGAGACCAAAAGGTATAATTCCTCAGACCAAAAGCCTCTTCACTGCACCAAGAAGCCCCCCTTGAAGAGGCCTACATTTCTAGCAGACATCAATATGTCTCTATTAACCCTTTGACTGTTTCGGCCATATATATATGTCTTACGAGCCAGTGTTTTTGACGTATTAACCCTTAAACTGATCTACATTTGGAGCGCGCTTGCGTAGCGCTCCGAACGCAGATCTGTTTTTATCTCATGCTTTCTTATGGAGAAAATCAAGGTCGGAGTGCTACACACGAAAACATAGATCTATGTTTGGACTGTTTAAGGGTTAAATTGCCAAAATTCTAACAGCTTCAAATCAAGCGGGAGAAAGCTGGTAGGGCCACGTGTGAGAGAATGGGTCTGTGTGGTCAGTGTGCACAGTATAAACAAAATCCTGCAGCAAGTAGTGTTTTTGGATTAAAACGCCAAATTTGAGGTGTATTTTCGTATAGTATTTATGGTTGTATTCTCGTTTCTTGGTCTCATTTGATAGAATGGATGACTTATTACATAAATAGAGATGATTTTGATCGGTTTCACGATGAAAAGGACCTTGAAATTGAGCTCAAAGTAGCGGAAATGTTTGATTTTTGCCAATGTTCAAGAGTAAACAAATGATATCATTGTCCAATAAGTCTCCAATTAGCCATTCTAATACAGAGTCACGAATGGGCTGACATTATTTATACAAATATTACAATAATGCAGTCGTCTGCATAACAGTAAATCTTCTATTTTTTGTGTGAATAAAAATTCAAAATAGAATCAAGAGTAATAAAAGTGTTATTTTAGTGCCAGGAATGCCTGCATTGTCCATTCTGGGCCCTATTTTGAAATTGGCATCTTTTTTAATTTGCATGAAAGTGGCCAAATTGCCAATTTCTGGCCACTTTATTTGGTAGTTGAAATCGGTAAATGGATGGTTTATTTTGTACTCAATCAATAGAACAAATGAAGTTTTAAAGAAACAGCTATGAGTTTGGTCGACTGGAACAATGGAATTGGCTGAAAATAGGGCTCAATGTGGGTGAAATCGCCAATGCATAAATATCGCCAAGATCGTTAACTTCGCGAGAGCTTAATTCCATAAGTTTTCCATCAAATTTCGTACTCTTGGTGTCATTACCCTCTGGAAAAAAATCTCTATTATTTCTTAAGAAAAATAATTTTTTTTTTAAAAGTTTTGTGACACAGAGAGACACTTTAGGATTTGGGGTTGTGACAGTCAAAGGGTTAAGGACACAACCTCAACAGCAAGACCACTGGATACTGGAATACCACAGGGATGTGTCCTTGGTCCCCTGCTCTTCCTCTTATACATCAAAGATCTTCCAAATGTAAATAACTAAAAGGCACAATACCATGACTGGAACGATACACAAATAACCCGCACATAAAAGAGAGAAGCTTACGACGACGTTTCGGTCCGACTTGGACCACTGATGTCTTTCTTGATCTGATCCGCCTCTGTGTGGGCTCTAACTCCTTTTCCTTCCAAGGGAAATATTATTCTCAAACCTTCGGTGTCACTATGGGCTCTCCTCTCTCTCCTGTCCTTGCTAATCTTTACATGGAGTACTTCGAGACTGTTCTTCTTCCTACCCTCGATGTCCAACCTTCACTTTGGCTCCGCTATGTGGATGACATCTTTGCTCTGTGGCCTCATGACTCCAGTCTCTTCCAACCTTTTCTTGAAGCTCTTAATAATCTTGCCCCTTCCATTAAGTTTAAAGCTGAATGGGAATCTAATTCCTTGCTTCCTTACCTTGATGTCCATGTCCACCGCTCAGATACAGGTTATTCCTTTTCCGTTTACCGTAAACCTATGCACAGTGGCATGTACATTCACTACTTTTCCTATCATGCTTCCCCTGTCAAGAAAAGTGTTCTTATCTCCCTCTTTCTCTGTGCCCTCCGCATCTGTGATCCTCAGTTCCTTCCAGCAGAAATTTCCACTCTTCATAATTCGTTCTCCCGTCTTGGCTACCCTTCCCATTTCATAGACTCTGCCCTCTCACGTGCTAAACGCAATTTCTTCTCTCCCAAACTCTCTACTCATGGGAACTCTTCTATCCTCTGCCTTCCCTGCATTTCCGGTCTTTCTAATCTCAACAATTCTCTCTGTCCCTTAGACAACAAGCTTACCTTCCGCCAGACTAACACTCTTCGCACTAATCTCGTTCATACCTCTCCTCCCTCTACAGATGTTCCTGGTGTCTACTCTATTTCTTGCTCCTCCTGTCCTCTTCAATACTTCGGAGAAACTGGTCAATCTCTTTCTGACAGACTTAGGGAGCTCAAAAATAGTGTTAGGCTTGCCGACACTAACAATGCTCTTTTCTGTCACATCAGAGATCATAGCCATCCTACTGACTGGTCTTCTGCTAAAACTGTCTTCCCTATTTCCAACTCGAACAGTCGCCGTCTAGTTGAATCCTCTCTAATACACAACTTTCCTTGTATGAACCTTAGCCCTGGCTTCGTCTCTGTAGATGCCTTCCTCTCCCACTACATTGTAAAATGCTCCAAACTTCAGAACACCCGTGACTTAACCTGAATCCTCATTTTTTCTTTTTCTTTTTCTTCTTCCTCTTCCCCTTTTCTCTTTCCTTTTCTCCTCTGGGTTGTCTTTCTCTCTCCTGTCTCGTGTTTCTGTTCCTTCTTCATTTATTTCACCACTTCCCCTTTCACGCACCTCTGTGCGCTTGCTCTCCCTCTGTGGGCATCTAGCTCGCTTGCAGTGCTCCCCTTCCTTGTATTTGACTCGTCATCCTTATTTCCCACTTCTACCACTACCACTACTACTACCTCTTCTTCTACTACTACTACCTCTTCTTCTACTACTGCTACTACTACTACTACTGATGAAATTAAGACATGTGCGGCGTCTGGTTGTCTTTGTTGTGAACGTTTCGCCATCCAGTGGTTGGCTGGATGGCGAAACGTCTACGATGGGGATGCCCGGGTGTTGTGCATGTGTCTTGATTTCATCTTGTCGGTATTATATACAATTCTTGTACTACTACTACTACTACTACTACAACTACTACTACCACCACCTCTTCCTGCCTATATATAGCCGTCCTGCTCCACCTCTGGTTATTGTGACTTTGTCAATGGTCCAAGTCGGACCGAAACGTCGTCGTAAGCTTCTCTCTTTTATGTGCGAGTTATCTGTGTATCTTCCAAATGTATCACAACCATTGAGACCTATTCACTTTGCTGATGACTTAACTTATGTCATCTCTCACCTTAATCTTGCCTTACACAGCGTTATTATTAATGAAGAGCTAGTAAAAATATCGACCTGGATGACTGCGAATAAACTTACACTTAATATTGACAAAATCTTCCACATTATGTTTGGGAGCAGAACTGGTGATGCCCAACTGAACACTGTTTCACAACAATTATTGCTAAACATAATGAGGGCAAATTTCTGGGTCTGCACCTTGACAGCAACTTGAAATTCAACACCCATATCCAACACATGGTTTGGACATGAAGAGAGAATGGAGCAAAACAGAATGACTTCAAGAGTGTATCAGTCTGTAGTGGAAGGAAGGCGGGGTAGGGGTCGGCCTAGGAAAGGTTGGAGGGAGGGGGTAAAGGAGGTTTTGTGTGCGAGGGGCTTGGACTTCCAGCGAGCATGCGTGAGCGTGTTTGATAGGAGTGAATGGAGACAAATGGTTTTTAATACTTGACGTGCTGTTGGAGTGTGAGCAAAGTAACATTTATGAAGGGATTCAGGGAAACCGGCAGGCCGGACTTGAGTCCTGGAGATGGGAAGTACCGTGCCTGCACTCTGAAGGAGGGGTGTTAATGTTGCAGTTCAAAACTGTAGTGTAAAGCACTCTTCTGGCAAGACAGTGATGGAGTGAATGATGGTGAAAGTTTTTCTTTTTCGGGCCACCCTGCCTTGGTGGGAATCGGCCAGTGTGTTAATAAAAAAACAAAAAAAAACAAGTATCCAAAACAGTTGGGATCCTCTCAAAGATACATTATGTACCACAATCAGCCCTACTCACACTATACTATTCACTTGTTTATCCCTACCTCACCTATGCTATTTGTGCCTGGGGATCAACAGAAGCAACCCACCTAAAGCCAATAATAACTCAACAAAAAGCTGCAGTAAGAATAATCACACAATCCAATGCTAGATAACACCCCCCCCCTCTTCAAAGACCTAAACCTACTCTGCACAAAACATTCACACCTACTACTGTGCAACCTACATTTACAGAACCATAAATTCTAATATTAATCCTGAACTAAAACACTTTCTTCAACTTGCTGGTTTCCAAAACTATTTATCACTTCTTGCTAGTTGCAACAGGATCCAAAGACACAATACCAGACATAAAAATCTCTATGACATTCCTCATGTCAGGCTAAAGCTCTTCAAAAACTCAATGTACATAAAAGGGCCTAAAATCTGGAACTCCCAGCCCGAAATTTCTAGAACCACAGACTCAACCAGCATTTTCAAAACCACCATTGAAAAACATCATATCTCTGTAACACAACTCGTCATCAGCTATGTGAAAACCGCACATGCTATTTTCTGTATCATGAACACATCAAAAAAACAAACTAGATGTACAGTGGACCCTCAACCAACGATATTAATCCGTTCCTGAGAGCTCATCGTTAGTCGAGTTAATTTTCCCCATAAGAAATAATGGAAATCAAAATAATCCGTTCCCGACACACCAAAATATTGAAAAAAAAATTTTTTACCACATGAAATATTAATTTTAATACACACAAACTGAAGAAGACATGTACAATTACATGACACTTACCTTTACTGAAGATCTGGTGATGACTGATGGGATGGGAAGAGGGGAGTGTGTGGATGGTGTTAGTGTTTAGAAGGGGAATCCCCTTCCATTAGGACTTGAGGTGTCAAGTCCTTTTCTGGGGTTACTTCCCTCCTTCTTTTAATGCCACTAGGACCAGCTTGAGAGCCACTGGACCTCTGTTGCACAACATATCTGTCCGTAGAGCTCTGTACCTCCCGTTCCTTTAAGATTTGTCTAAAATGGGCCATAACATTGTCATTGTAATAGTTACCAGCAGGGCTTGCAATAGCTGTGTTAGGGTGATTTTCATCCATAAAAGTTTGCAGTTCAACCCACTCTGCACACATTTCCTTAATCTTTGAAGTAGGCACAATGGATTCCACAACTGGCATAGGCATCTCAGGGTTAGCCCCAAACCATTCAAAATCTTTCTTAATTTCCATACTAATTCTCACCCTTTTTATCACAAGGCTGGCACTAGAAGCTTTCTTGGGGCCCATGGTGACTTATTTTGCAGGTGCAATCACTAAAAACGCTGTGATAATATGAAATGTTCCGATTGTCTGTTTGTATGTTTGGATGCAACTGCGGTGGCTGGCTTCTAAACACTGGCACCCACGGGACAAGTGAGGCGTGCTCAGGCCACACGTGGACGCGTCTCGAACGGAACGAATCGCGTTGGTCGAGTTTTTTTAGCGCTAATCGAGGAAAAATTTTTGCGTTAAAATGTATCGCTAGTCGGATTTAACATTATACGATGCCATCGTTGGTCGAGGGTCCACTGTACTCTCATTATCTGTAATTCTCCCTATTTTACACTTACATTCACCCACAGTAAACTTAAAATTCCTAATAGTTATTGGCTAATTTATCTAAAGTTAGTCCTAAGTTTGTCTCAAGTACTCTGCCAATATAGGAACTCTTATGGAAACAGTGTATCATGCTAAGATAAAACCATTCCCATTACTAAATTTACTAATGGTAATACTGTTAAATATTTTGAACTACCTCACTATTAACACTCCTATTAATTATAAACTTTTTAACTACCTAACTGTTATATCAATATGCATTAATAAACATTAACCCTTTCAGGGCCCAGAGGCCAAATTTCAAAGTGCGCACCAGTGTCCAAGAATTTTAAAAAATAATTTTGTTAGTTTTTCTTATAAAATGGTAGAGAATCTTTTTCTGAAGGTAATAAAACAAAAAGTATGAAATTTGATGGAAAATTGACAAAATTATGCTCTCGCGAATTTTGATGTGCCAGCAATATTTACGCATAGGTGATTTTGCCGACTTTGACTCCCATTTTAGGCCAATTACATTACTCCAGTCGACCAAATTCTTAGCTATTTCACTAGTATTACTTCTATTCTATCAACTGAGCACAAGAAACTGCCAACTTGACTGTTTCAACTACAAAATAAAGTGACTGGAAATTGGTAATTTGGCCAATTTATTGCAAAGTTCAAAACATTCCAATTTCAAAATAGGGTCCAGAATAAACAATGCAGGCATTCCTGGCACTAAACTAACATTTCCTCTGTTCATTAGTTATGCTTTCAGGCTTTACAAATGAATTCCATTTTGATTTTTAATTCATATAATGAATTTTTATTCAAACCAAAAAATAGAAGATTTACTGTCATGCAATATTGTAATAATTGTATAAATAATATCAGCACATTTGTGAATGTATATTAGACCCACCATCTGGCGTGTATTAGACATGTGAGGTCATTTGCTTACTCTTGAACATCAGCAAAAATTTAACATTTCCACTACTTTGAGCTCAGTTTCAATCCATTTTCAGTGCTAAAACCAATCAAAATCATCTCTATTTCTGTAATATATCTTCCATTCTATCAAATGAGACCAAGAAATCGCAAATACAACTATAAAAAACATACAAGAAAACACTGCAAAGTTGCCGTTTTAATCGAAAATTATGGTCTCAATTTTTTTTTCTCTCATTATGCTCTGTGTGCTGCAGGATTTGTTTTATGTGGTGCACACATACCACATAGATGTATTCTCTCATATCTAGGCCCAAATTTACCGCTCACAGCTTACCAGAGTGAGCTGAGCTCATGTCGTAGATCTACGGTTTGGACCCTCAATGTAAAGCCGGAGATCAACGGCACAGACCCTGAAAGGGTTAAAATGAACTGTTCCATAACCTGTGTCAATACAGAGTAGTTAGTAAAAATTAGGATTAGTCCGGAGTTTACCTGGAGAGAGTTCCGGGGGTCAACGGCCCCGTGGCCCGGTCTGTGACCAGGTGGATCAGAGCCTGATCAACCAGGCTGTTACTGCTGGCTGCACGCAATCCAACGTACGAGCCACAGCCTGAAATGCCTAGGCATGCTAGTGGTTTTCTTTGCAATTAATATTTGTAATATGTAAACCATACATTGTAACCTTCACAAGGAAATAAACATTTTCATTTACACGTGTCTAATTTTCAACACTAGCCATGATACCAGCAGCAAATATTATACAGTAGGGCTCCACTTTATGGCGTTTTGCCTTACAGCATTCCGCTAATATGGAAATTTCAAATTATGACCAAAATTTGCTATACAGCGAGCAGTCTTTCAAATATGGCATGCCCCACCTGGTTTGTTTACATCCTCCATGAGCACACCTCTCTATTATGTCTGGAAATTTTCCAAAATTTTTTGTTTTAAAGTTACTGCGTATTTTATATATACAGTGGAACCTCCACTTGCGAGCGCATCCACGTGCAAGTTTTTCCAAATACGAGCAGTCGCTCAGTCAATTTTTTGCTTCCATACACGAGCGAAATTTCCATAAGTGAACGAGCCTCAAGGGAGGTTCCTTGACGCTCGTGAGGGGATTGGATCTCGTTTGTTTGTTGGAATATTTTATTGAAACTTAGGCAATGACAGAAAATGAAAGAAATCGGACCATAAATAATGGCGTTCACTTTACAGCCTTAGCCACCCCTTAGCAGTATTTTCCTAAGTTTTTTATGGTTTGTATTCTCATTTTTTTTGGTCTCATTTGTTAGAATGAAAGATGTATTACAGAAATAGATATGATTTTGATTGGTTTTATGATGAAAAGTACCTTGAAATTGAGCTCAAATTAGCAGAAATGTTCAATTCTTTGGCGATGTTCAAGAGTAAACAAATGACATCACTGTCCATTCCAATATGCAGCCATGAATGGGTTGACATTTTTTTTTTTTCAACAAGTCGGCCATCTCCCACTGAGGCAGGGTGACCCAAAAAGAAAGAAAATCCCCAAAAAGAAAAAAAATTCATCATCATTCAACACTTTCACCTCACTCACACAATCACTGTTTTTGCAGAGATGCCCAGAATACAACAGTTTAGAAGTATTTTTTTTTTAACACACTGGCTGATTCCCACCAAGGCAGGGTGGCCCGAAAAAGAAAAACTTTCACCATCATTCACTCCATCATTGTCTTGCTAGAAGGGTGTTTTACACTACAGTTTTTAAACTGCAACATTAACACTCCTCCTTCAGAGTGCAGGCACTGTACTTCCCATCTCCAGGACTCAAGTCCAGACTGCCGGTTTCCCTGAATCCCTTCATAAATGTTACTTTGCTCACACTACAACAGCACGTCAAGTATTAAAAACCATTTGGCTCCATTCACTCCTATGAAATATGCTCATGCACGCTTGCTGGGAAGTTCAAGCCCATTGCACACAAAACCTCCTTTACCTCCTCCCTCCAACCCTTCCTAATCCAACCCTTACCCTGCCTTCCCTCCACTACAGATTTATACACTCTCGAAGTCATTCTGTTTTGTTCCATTCTCTCTACATGTCTGACCCACCTCAACAACCCCTCCTCAGCCCTCTGGATAATAGTTTTGGTAATCCCACACTTCCTAATTTCCAAACTATGAATTCTCTGCATTATATTCACACCACACATTGCCCTCAGACATGACATCTCCACTGCCTCCAGCCTTCCCCTCGCTGCAACATTCATCAACAATGCTTCACACCCATACAAGAGTGTTGGTACAACTATACTCTCATACCTTCCCCTCTGCTTCCACTGACAAAGTTCTTTGTCTCCACAGACTCCTAAGTGCACCACTCACCCTTTCTCCCTCATCAATTCTGTGATTCACCTCACCCTTCATAGACCCTTCTGCTGACATGTCCACTCCTAAATATCTGAATACATTCACCTCCTCCACACTCTCTCCCTCCAATCTGATATCCAATCTTTCATCACCAAATCTTTTTATCCTCATAACCTTACTCTTTCCTATATTAACTTTTAATTTTCTTCTTTTACATACCCTACCAAATTCATCCACCAACCTCTGCAACTTCTCTTCAGAATCTCCCAAAAGCTCCATGTCATCAGCAAAGAGCACTGTGACAACTCCCACTTTGTGTTTGCTTCTTTATCTTTTAATTCCACACCTCTTGCCAAGACCCTAGCATTCACTTATCTTACAACCCTATCTATAAATATATTGAACAATGATGGTGACATCACACATCCTTGTCTAAGGCCTACTTTTACTGAGAAATAATCTCCCTCTCTCCTACATATGTACTCTAACCTGAGCCTCACTATCCTTGTAAAAACTCTTCACTGCTTTTAGTAACCAACTTTCTATACCATACACCTGCAACATCTGCCGCACTGCCCCCCTATCCACCCTGTCATACGCCTTTTCCAAATCCATAAATGCCACAAAAACCTCTTTACCCTTATCTAAATACTGTTCACCTATATGTTTCACTGTAAACACTTGGTCTACACACCCCCTACCTTTCCTAAAGCCTCCTTGTTCATCTGCTATCCTACTCTCTGTCTTACTCTTAATTCTTTCAATAATAACTTTACCATACACTTTATCAGGTATACTCAACAGACTTATTCCTCTATAATTTTTGCACTCTCTTTTATCCCCTTTGTCTTTATACAAAGGAACTATGCAAGCTCTCTGCCAATCCCTAGGTACCTTACCCTCTTCCATACATATATTAAATAATAGCACCAACCACTCCAAAACTATATCCCCTCCTGCTTTTAACATTTCTATCTTTATCCCATCAATCCCAGCTGCCTTAACCCCTTCCATTCTACCCACTGCCTCACGAACTTCCCCTATACTCACAACTGGTTCTTCCTTACTTCTACAAGATGTTATTCCTCCTTGCCCTATACACGAAATCACAGCTTCCCTATCTTCATCAACATTGAACAATTCCTCAAAATATTCCCTCCATCTTCCCGATACCTTTGATATACCTTTGAAGAATTTCGAGAGTATATCTACTCTCTGAGCCCGGCCATGGGCCAGGCTCGTCTGGTGCTCGCCTGGTCAACGAGGCTGTTGCTGCTGGAGGCCCGCTGCCCCACATATCCATCACAGCCTGGTTGATCTGGCACCTGGCGAAGATACTTGTCTAGTTTCCTCTTGAAGGCTTCAACACTTGTTCCAGCAGTGTTTCTGATATCTTCTGGCAAGATGTTGAAAAGTCTGTGACCCCGGATGTTGATACAGTGTTCCCTTATTGTCCCCACCGCACCCTTGCTCCTCACTGGGTTTATTTTACATTTCCTTCCATATCTCTCACTCCAGTATGTTGTTATGGCAGTGTGAAGATTTGGGACTAAGCCCTCGAGTACCTTCCAGGTATATATTATCATGTACCTCTCTCTCCTCCGCTCCAATGAGTACATGTTCAAGACTTGCAGGCGTTCCCAGTAGTTTAGGTGCTTTACTGGCTCAATGTAAGCCGTAAACGATCTCTGTATTTGTTCCAGCTCTGATATTTCTCCTGCCCTGAAAGGGGCCGTCAGCACTGAGCAATATTCTAAGTGAGAGAGCACTAGCGATTTGAAGAGTGTCACCATCGGCATTGTTTCCCTTGTTATGAAAGTTCTCAATACCCATCCCGTCATCTTCCTGGCTGTCGTGATCTTTGTCTTGTTATGGTCTTTAAAAGAAAGGTCCGCTGACATAATTATTCCTAGCTCTTTTACGTGGTCCTTACGTTCTATTTGGTGACCCTCTTGAGTTTTGTATATAGTGCTCCTTTTGAGTTCTTCATTCTTTCCATACCTAAGCAGCTGGAACTTATCACCATTGAACGTCATGTTGTTTTCCACTGCCCACTGGAAAACCCTGTTTATGTCTTCCTGTACTTTTTCAGTGTCCTCTACCGTACTGACTTTCATGCTTATTTTAGTGTCATCTGCAAATGATGATACAAAAGTGTGCTGGGTGTTTTTGTCTATGTCTGCTATGAGGATGAGGAACAGCAGAGGTGCCAGGACAGTGCCTTGGGGCACTGAGCTTTTGACCTCACTGATACTGGATCTTGCCCTGTTCACTACTACTTTTTGTGTTGTGTGTGTTAGGAAACTGAAAATCCATCTGCTTACCTTCCCCGTAATGCCCTTGGCCTTCATTTTGTGCGCTATCACTCCATGATCGCATTTGTCAAACGTCTTTGCAAAATCTGTGTAAATCACATCTGCGTTTTTGTCGTCTTCCAGTGCCTCAGTAATTCTGTCATAATGGTTCAGCAGCTGTGACAGACATGATCGTCCTGCTCTAAAACCATGCTGGTTCGGGTTATGTTGGTTGTGCTGGTCCATGAAATTTGTAACCTGCCGTCTCATCACTCTTTCGAAGATTTTTATGAAGTCTGTAATTTTTAGCTAGTGCTCTACTACCTCCCTTATGCAAAGGAGCTATGTCTGCACTCTTTAAGGCCTCCGGTATTTCACCTAGATCTAAGCTCTTTCTCCAAAGAATACTGACAGCTCGTGCTAGTGGTACTTTGCACTTCTTTGTAAATAGAGCATTCCATGAATCTGGCCCAGGTGCTGAGTGACTGGGCATGTTTTCCATTTCTTTTTCGAAATCTATGGGATTTGTACTAATGTCAGTTAGTTGGTCTGTGCGGCCTTCTTGTGGAGTGAAAAATATTTCTGCATTTTCTACCTTGCTGTCATTTAGTGGGTTCCTGAATATCGACTCATATTGTTCTTTTAGGATTTCACTCATTTCTTGTTCATCGTCAGTATACGAGTCTCCTCTCAGTAGTGGTCCAATTCTACAGGTAGTTCTTAGCTTGGATTTTGTGTAGCAATAGAAATATTTTGGGTTTCTTGCAATATCCTGTATGGCCTTTTGTTCCCTTTGTACTTCTTCTGTGAGGTATGACATCCTAATTCTCTAATTCTCCATTTAATAAATCTCCTCTCCTATTTTTAACTGTCAAATCCATTTGTTCCCTAGACTTCCTTAACTTGTTAATCTCATTCCAAAACTTTTTTTTATTTTCAACAAAATTTGTTGATAACATCTCACGCACTCTCTCATTTGCTCTCTTTTTACATTGCTTTACCACTCTCTTAACTTCTCTTTTTCTCTCCATATACTCTTCCCTCCTTGCATCACTTCTACTTTGTAAAAACCTCTCATACGCTAACTCTTTCTCCCTTACTACTCTCTGTACATCATCATTCCACCAATCGCTCTTCTTCCCTCCCGCACCCACTTTCCTGTAACCACAAAATAATACTATATAATAATAATAATAATACAATGTAATAAATATAATAATATAATACCTGGAGTTTACCTGGAGAGAGTTCCGGGAGTCAACGTCCCCACGGCCCGGTCTGTGACCAGGCCTCATGGTGGATCAGAGCCTGATCAACCAGGCTGTTACTGCTGGCTGCACGCAAACCAACGTACGAGCCACAGCCCGGCTGATCAGGTACCGACTTTAGGTGCTTGTCCAGTGCCATTTTGAAGACTGCCAGGGGTCTGTTGGTAATCCCCCTTATGTATGCTGGGAGGCAGTTGAACAGTCTCGGGCCCCTGACACTTATTGTATGGTCTCTTAACGTGCTAGTGACACCCCTACTTTTCATTGGGGGGATGTTGCATCGTCTGCCATGTCTTTTGCTTTCGTAGTGAGTGATTTTTGTGTGCAAGTTCGGTACTAGTCCCTCTAGGATTTTCCAGGTGTATGTAATCATGTATCTCTCCCGCCTGCGTTCCAGGGAATACAGTTTTAGGAACCTCAAGCGCTCCCAGTAATTGAGGTGTTTTATCTCCGTTGGACGAATCACATTATATTTTTTACATCGTAACATACGTGTAAATCACACAGGATATGCCGACAAATAAAAAAACGGTCAAAGATCGAGAGCAACATACCGTTCGGCAGTCTGGCGCTCAGCAGACAGAGGATCGAGCCTCCACAAAACCTTGTGTTAAGTGACCCATGTGGGTTTTGCCCCTAACAATAATAATTATAATAAAAAAGAAGTGCTAAACCTACTAACAATAATAAAATATTATTTTTATTATCACACTGGCCGATTCCCACCAAGGCAGGGTGGCCCGAAAAACAAAAACTTTCACCATCATTCACTCCATCACTGTCTTGCCAGAAGGGTGCTTTACACTACAGTTTTTAAACTGCAACATTAACACCCCTCCTTCAGAGTGCAGGCACTGTACTTCCCATCTCCAGGACTCAAGTCCGGCCTGCCGGTTTCCCTGAATCCCTTCATAAATGTTACTTTGCTCACACTCCAACAGCACGTCAAGTATTAAAAACCATTTGTCTCCATTCACTCCTATCAAACACGCTCACGCATGCCTGCTGGAAGTCCAAGCCCCTCGCACACAAAACCTCCTTTACCCCCTCCCTCCAACCCTTCCTAGGCCGACCCCTACCCCGCCTTCCTTCCACTACAGACTGATACACTCTTGAAGTTATTCTGTTTCGCTCCATTCTTTCTACATGTCCGAACCACCTCAACAACCCTTCCTCAGCCCTCTGGACAACAGTTTTGGTAATCCCGCACCTCCTCCTAACTTCCAAACTACGAATTCTCTGCATTATATTCACACCACACATTGCCCTCAGACATGACATCTCCACTGCCTCCAGCCTTCTCCTCGCTGCAACATTCATCACCCATGCTTCACACCCATATAAGAGCGTTGGTAAAACTATACTCTCATACATTCCCCTCTTTGCCTCCAAGGACAAAGTTCTCTGTCTCCACAGACTCCTAAGTGCACCACTCACTCTTTTTCCCTCATCAATTCTATGATTCACCTCATCTTTCATAGACCCATCCGCTGACACGTCCACTCCCAAATATCTGAATACGTTCACCTCCTCCATACTCTCTCCCTCCAATCTGATATTCAATCTTTCATCACCTAATCTTTTTGTTATCCTCATAACCTTACTCTTTCCTGTATTCACCTTTAATTTTCTTCTTTTGCACACCCTACCAAATTCATCCACCAATCTCTGCAGCTTCTCTTCAGAATCTCCCAAGAGCACAGTGTCATCAGCAAAGAGCAGCTGTGACAACTCCCACCCTGTGTGTGATTCTTTATCTTTTAACTCCACGCCTCTTGCCAAGACCCTCGCATTTACTTCTCTTACAACCCCATCTATAAATATATTAAACAACCACGGTGACATCACACATCCTTGCCTAAGGCCTACTTTTACTGGGAAAAAATTTCCCTCTTTTCTACATACTCTAACTTGAGCCTCACTATCCTCGTAAAAACTCTTCACTGCTTTCAGTAACCTACCTCCTACACCATACACTTGCAACATCTGCCACATTGCCCCCCTATCCACCCTGTCATACGCCTTTTCCAAATCCATAAATGCCACAAAGACCTCTTTAGCCTTATCTAAATACTGTTCACTTATATGTTTCACTGTAAACACCTGGTCCACACACCCCCTACCTTTCCTAAAGCCTCCTTGTTCATCTGCTATCCTATTCTCTGTCTTACTCTTAATTCTTTCAATTATAACTCTACCATACACTTTACCAGGTACACTCAACAGACTTATCCCCCTATAATTTTTGCACTCTCTTTTATCCCCTTTGCCTTTATACAAAGGAACTATGCATGCTCTCTGCCAATCCCTAGGTACCTTACCCTCTTCCATACATTTATTAAATAATTGCACCAACCACTCCAAAACTATATCCCCACCTGCTTTTAACATTTCTATCTTTATCCCATCAATCCCGGCTGCCTTACCCCCTTTCATTTTACCTACTGCCTCACGAACTTCCCCCACACTCACAACTGGCTCTTCCTCACTCCTACAAGATGTTATTCCTCCTTGCCCTATACACGAAATCACAGCTTCCCTATCTTCATCAACATTTAACAATTCCTCAAAATATTCCCTCCATCTTCCCAATACCTCTAACTCTCCATTTAATAACTCTCCTCTCCTATTTTTAACTGACAAATCCATTTGTTCTCTAGGCTTCCTTAACTTGTTAATCTCACTCCAAAACTTTTTCTTATTTTCAACAAAATTTGTTGATAACAGCTCACCCACTCTCTCATTTGCTCTCTTTTTACATTGCTTCACCACTCTCTTAACCTCTCTCTTTTTCTCCATATACTCTTCCCTCCTTGCATCACTTCTACTTTGTAAAAACTTCTCATATGCTAACTTTTTCTCCCTTACTACTCTCTTTACATCATCATTCCACCAATCGCTCCTCTTCCCTCCCGCACCCACTTTCCTGTAACCACAAACTTCTGCTGAACACTCTAACACTACATTTTTAAACCTACCCCATTCCTCTTCGACCCCATTGCCTATGCTCTCATTAGCCCATCTATCCTCCAATAGCTGTTTATATCTTACCCTAACTGCCTCCTCTTTTAGTTTATAAACCTTCACCTCTCTCTTCCCTGATGCTTCTATTCTCCTTGTATCCCATCTACCTTTTACTCTCAGTGTAGCTACAACTAGAAAGTGATCTGATATATCTGTGGCCCCTCAATATAATGGAAATTATAATCAAAACTAAGCGCTAAACCCACAAGGGTCATACAATGCTGACCTATCACTGCAGCACATGCAGTTTTTGCGATATCTGTACATTCTCCAGCGCTCTATGACCCTTGTGGGTCTAGCACTTAATTTTATATTATTTTTTATGGGGAAGCACTAAACCCAAAGGGGTTATCCAGTGAATGTACTGCATTGCCTAATTTAAGGGAAAAAAAAGAGGAAACTATAAAAAGAGAATCATCCCGGTAGCTTATTTATGAGAGGAAGATCATGACATATCTATGACAATACTAGAAAATCACGGAAATATTATGATAACTAAAATAGGCAAAAAAAGAGAGAAAACTGCGTTGGCAGGTGTCCCCCCCCCAGCTCTGCCCCCTGTCATGCCCCCTGCCATCACCTACCCTCCTCACCACCTCACTCAGCAGCACCTACTGACCTTCTCAGTGTATATGCTCACTAGTTCCTTCATGCGGGAGTGAGGAGCTGTGAAGACATCAATTTCATCTGGCACCCTGGGCGCCATCTTTGTTTACGCTGCTGCACCTCTACACTACCTGCCTAAAAAACCTCACTAACCTCTACACTACCTGCCTAAACCACCTCACTAACCTCTACACTACCTGCCTAAACCACCTCACTAACCTCTACACTACCTGCCTAAACCACCTCACTAACCTCTACACTACCTGCCTAAACCACCTCACTAACCTCTACCCTAGAACTCAACTTGTCTACCCAGCAGGACGCCGGTGTATCATCAACCTCCCTCACCGCCGCCACCCAGGGAACAACAATAATAGTACAATAATAATAATTATATTAATAATAGTATGTACGTACTGTGTATAATTTAGTTTGACAACGCCACCACAATGGTCACCAGTGCACATATTTATGTAGTTACCCTCATGTTGCAAGAAATTCTCGTGATTTCCTTACATCTTGTGCAGTTAATTCGCCAGATTTCTTTCTTCTAACCATGGGTCCTAAGAAAGCAAGTGCAAAGGACAGTGCCGAGAAGAAAAAGAGAATGATTTGCATGAAATTAACCCTTTGAGGGTCCGTGCCGTAGATCTACGGCTTTACGTTGAGGGTCCAAACTGTAGATCTACGTCCTGAGCTCAGCTCACTCTGATAAGCTGTGAGTGGTAAATTTTGGCCTAGATGTGAGAGAATACATTTATGTGGTATGTGTGCACCACATAAAACAAATTCTGCAGCACATAGTGCATGAGAGAAAAAAACTGAGACCGTAATTTTCGATTAAAACAGCGACTTTGCAGTGTTTTTTCCTATGTTTTTTTATAGTTGTACAGTGGACCCCCACCTTACGATGGCATCACGTTACGTTAAATCCACCATACAATACATTTTAACGCAAAAATTTTGCCTCGCCTTAAGCTAAAAAACTCACCTCACGTGATTTGTCCGAGCCGCGCCCAAGTGTGGCCTGAGTGCGTCTCAGCTGCCCCATGGGTGCCAGTGTTTACAAGCCAGCCAGTGTGGTCGCATCCATGCATACAATCGGTACATTTCACTATTATCATAGTGATTGTACCTGCAAAGTAAGTCACCATGGGCCCCAAGAAAGCTTCTAGTGCCAACCGTGCAGTAAAAAAGGTGAAAATTACTATGGAAATGAAGAAAGAGATAACTGCTAAGTACGAAAGTGGAGTGCGTGTCTCGGAGCTGGCCAGGTTGTATACCAAACCCCAATCAACCATCGCTACTATTGTGGCCAACAAAACGGCAATCAAGGAAGCTGTTCTTGCAAAAGGTGCAAGTTTGTTTTCGAAACAGAGATTGCAAGCACTCGAAGATGTTGAGAGACTGTTACTGGTGTGGATAAACGAAAAGCAGATAGCAGGAGATACCATCTCTCAAGCAATCATATGTAAAAAGGGTGGGAAATATGCACTATCGTACCACAGTCAGCTGCTGCTGCACCATGGTAAGCTGTTGCTGCACCACCATCAGCTGTTGCTGCACCACCATCAGCTGTTGCTGCACCACCGTCAGCCGTTGCTGCACCGTCAGCTGTTGCTGCACCACCGTCAGCTGTTGCTGCACCACCGTCAGCTGTTGCTGCACCACCATCAGCCGTTGCTGCACCGTCAGCTGTTGCTGCACCACGGTCAGCTGCTTCTGCACCACAGTCAGCTGTTGCTGAACCACGGTCAGCTGATGCTGCACCATGGTCAGCTGCTGCTGCACTACCATCAGCTGCTGCTGCTGCACCACGGTCAGCTCTTGCTGCACCACAGTCAGCTGTTGCTGCACCATGGTCAGCTGCTGCAGCACCACAGTCAGCTGTTGCTGAACTACGGTCAGCTGCTGCTGCACCACGGTCAGCTGCTGCTTCACCACCATCAGCTGTTTCTGACCAACATGACTCATCTCGAACTTGTCCATCCAGCCTGAGTGCCTCAGCTGCCCTGCTCTCATTGTTCATGAGCCAGGGTGGCCGGTTGCACGTATACATTCGATACATTTTGTATTATTCCATTGTTTATAGTGCTTGTAACTGCTAAATGAGTCACCATGGGCCCAAAGAAAGCTTCTAGTGCCAACCCTGTGGTAAAAAAAGGCGAGAAATATGTACTATCGTACCACGGTCAGCTGCTACTGCACCACGGTCAGTTGTTGCTGCACCAGTCAGCTGTTGCTGAACCACGGTCAGCTGCTGTTGTGCCACGGTCAGCTGCTGCTGCTGCACCATGGTCAGCTGCTGCTGCACCACGGTCAGCTGCTGCTGCACCACAGTCAGCTGCTGCTACACCACAGTCAACTGCTGCTACACCACAGTCAGCTGCTGCTGCACCATGGTCAGCTGTTGCTGCACCAGTCAGCTGTTGCTGAACCATGGTGAGCTGCTGTTGCACCACAGTCAGCTGTTGCTGCACCACGGTCAGCTGGTCCTAGTGGCATTAAAAGAAGAAGGGAAGTAACCCCAGAAAAGGATGCACTACCTAAAGTCCTAATGGAAGGGGATTCCCCTTCTAAACATTAACAACTTCCACACTCTTCCCCCCTCCCATCCCATCAATCACCACCAGATCTTCAATAAAGGTAAGTGTCAGTTTGTGTGTATTAAAATTAATATTTCACGTGGTAAATTTTTTTTTTTCATACTTTGTGGTGTCTTGCACGGAGTAATTTGATTTCCATTATTTCTTATGGGGAAAATTAATTCACCTTACGATAATTTCGGCATACGATGAGCTCTCAGGAATGGAATAATATCGTAAGGTGTGGGTCCACTGTATTTGCGATTTCTTGATCTCATTTGATAGAATGGAAGATATATTACAGAAATAGAGTTGATTTTGATTGGTTTTAGTACTGGAAATGGCTTGAAACTGAGCTCAGAACAGCGAAAATGTTAAATTTTTGATGTTGAAGAGTAAACAAATGACCTCACACATCTAATACACGTCTGCTGGTGGTTCTAATATACGTTCACAAATGTGGTGATATTATTTATACAATTATTACAATATTGCATAACAGTAAATCTTCTATTTTTTGGTTTGAATAAAAATTCATTATGTGCATAAAAAATCAAAATGAAATTCATTAGTAAGGCCTGAAAATGTAACTAATGAACAGAGGAAATATTAGTTTAGTGCCAGGAATGCCTGCATTGTTTATTCTGAACCCTATTTTGAAATTGGAGTATTTTGAACTTTGCATTAAATTGGCCAAATTACCAATTTCCGATCACTTTATTTTGTAGTTGAAACAGTTGAGTTGGCAAATTCTTGTGCTCAATCGATAGAATAGAAGTAATGTTAGTGAAATAGCTAAGAATCTGGTCGACTGGAATAATGTAATTGGCCTAAAATGGAAGTCAAAGTTGGCAAAATCGCTGATGCATAAATATAGCCGACATCAAAATTCCTGAGAGCATAATTTCGTCAATTTTCCATCAAATTTTGTACTTTTTGCTTTATTACCTTCAGAAAAAGAGTCTCTACCATTTCATAAGAAAAATAACAAAATTATTTTTTGAAAATTCTTGGACACTGGTGCACACTTTGAAATCTGGCCTCTGGACCCTGAAAGGGTTAAAGCAAGAAATCATTAATAAGCACAGACTATGTACGAGGGTTGAGTACAAGCGTAGCCCCTCTACAAAGGGCATTACAGTAATTTCAAAGCAGTGGGCCTCTGTCAATGAAAAGATGGAAAAGTTACTGTTGACATGACGGAGAAACAGCTCACAGGAGATACATTGTGTAGTGAGATAAACATAAAAATTGTACATAGCAGTTCTTAAGAAAAGTGTGAGCTCCTGACAGGATATGCCGCTCAGCGTTTCTTCTCCAAGGTATGTAAATGTCGTATGTACACCCAATCTAATTCAGTTATCCTCACAAACTCCGTTTTCCCTTATAATAACACCTATGACGTTTTCATAGCGAGAATGCATTAGTTAATTTAACCCTTTGCGGGTCAAGAGGCCCTCTCCTAAACTTGTTCTCAGGGTCAAAAATTTTTCAGAAAAAATAGTTATTTTTCTTATGAAAAGATAGAGAACCTTTTCCCGATCATAATAACACCAAAAGTGTGAAATCTGATGGAAAACTTACGGAATTATGTTCACAGAAAGATAGTGGTCTCAACGATGTTTATGCATCGGCGATTTCGCCCACTTTGAGCCCAATTTTCGGTCAATTCCAGTGTGCTAGTTGACAAAAATCATAACTATTTCGCTAGAACTCCATTTTTTCTATCGAGTGAGTACAAGAAACCACACATTTACCGACTTCAACTATCAAATAAAGTGGTCAGAAATCAGCAATTTTGCCAATATCACACAAATTTCAAAAGATACCAATTTCCAAATAGGATCCAGAATAAACAAGACAGACATTCCTGGCACTAAAATAACACTTTCTCTGTTCATTAGTCATGTTCCCGGGCCCCTTTTACATTTCTTTTGGTTTCCACTTCAAATTTTTATTCTCACAAAAAATAGAGAATTTACTGTTATGCAGACTACTGCATTAGTGTAGAAATGGTATAACTAATATCAGCGCACTTGTGAAAGAATATTAGACTCACCAGTTGACGTGTATTGGATGCATGGCATGATTTGTTTACTTTTGAACTTTGGCAAAAATCAAACATTTCTGCTACTTTGAGCTCAATTTCAAGGTACTTTTCATTGTGAAACCAATCAAAATTACTTCAATTTCTGTAATATGTCTTCCATTCTATAAAATGAGACCAGGAAAACTAGAATACAACCATAAATACCATATGAAAATACAGTGCAAAGTCGCTGTTTTAAACAAAAAATATGGTCAAAGTTTTTTTTTTCTCATTACGCACTGTGTGCTGCAGGATTTTTTTTATACTGTGCACACTGGCCACATAGACCCATTCTTTCATATGTAGGCCTACCAGCTTTCTCTCGCTAGATTTGAAAGCGCTAGAATTTAGGCGTACTAGTACGTCAATAACCCTGGTGCGTAAGTGATACTAGTACGTACGTCAGAAACCCTGAAAGGGTTAACATGTTTATTATGCACCCCATACCCATCCTGTGGGTGGCAGTCAAAAGATTACAGAGGTACATAATGGGTCCAGGGACTGGGACCCAAAGTTTGATAGCTGAGCAAGTTACATAGGTAATGAACTCCAGGTAGATATGGTCACAATCATGACAAGTTACAAAGGTATTTACAGATTAGAGAGGTACATAATGGGTCCAAGGACTGGGCCCCAAAGTTTTGATAGCTGAACAAGGTACAAAGGTAATGAATTCACAGGTTACAAAGGTAAGTAAGTAAATTCACTTATATGATTTGCGCGACCACTCTCACGTCCACAATCCCCCTCCCTCGCCGTCCACGTAATGACATATTTTATTCATTCTCGAGAGTATATCAGATTTCTGTGTTATTTATATTGTTTATTATGTCATATTAGATGAATTGTGACAGATAAATAAGCCGTAGAGTTGATATTAGGGTTACTTTGTCATGCCTCCTGAGAGCAGGAATTCAGCTGGAACGAATTAATTGCATTTCAATTAATTTAAATGAGGAAAATTGACCCAGCATACGAACAAATCAGGATATGAACAAGTCCACGGAACAGATTAAATTTGTAAGCCAAGGTTCCACTGTATTTACAAAATTTTTTTTTTTTTTACAATTACATATATAAGTACACCTACCATCCAACTTATGATCAAGCTTGGTCCTGACCAACCGGTCGTAAGTCAAAATGAATGCAAGTCTGACAACACAAACAGTTGTTTATTTGCATACAAAACATTTGTATGCATGAAAACATATGAAAACATTCATTTTTCTGAACAGAAAAGTACAAACTAACTTAAGCTAAGCTGTAAACAGTATGGTCATTAGTATGAGTGGTCGTATGTCAAGCAGGTTGTAAGTCGGATGGTAGGTGTATTACATACCTTTATTGAAGGCTAATGCTGGCTCCTGGAAGATAGGGAGGAGGAAAGAGGGAGGGGTTAGTGTTTGGATGGGAAATCCCCTTCCACTAAGACTTTAGGTAGCAAAGCCTTCTCCGGGGTTACTTCCCTTCTTTGTCTTTTAATGCCACTAGGACCAGCTTCAGAGTTACTGGACCCCTGTCGCACAACAAATCTGTCCATAGAGGTCTGTTTCTGGCATCTCTTTAAGATTTCCCTGAAGTGGGACATAGTTTTGTCACTAAACATGTTGCAGATATGGCTTGTTTCAGCTTGGTCAGGGTGGTGTTTCTCTACAAAAGCTTGCACCCTAGTCCACATTGCACACACCCCTTTAATCTCTGAAGAAGGCACCTCCTTCACTCCCTCTTCCTCCTCCTCTGAATCAAGCTTCTCAGCTGCAGTCTGTTGCTGTTCGAGTTGAAGGTCTTGCAGCTCTTCAGTGGTTAGCTCTTCCCTGTGGTCCTCCACCAACTCTTCCACATCCTCACCACCCACCTCCAACCCCAGGGACTTCCCCAGTGCCACAATAGAGTCCACAGGGTCGGCAAGGTCAGGGTCAGCCTCAAACCCTTCAAAATCCCTCTTGGACACGACCTGGCCACAATTTTCTCCAAGCAGAGTTCAAAGTCCTGGAAATCACTCCCTCCCAAGCCTTACCTATAAAACTTATGCAATTGAGGAGAGTGAAGTGATCTTTCCAGAACTCTCTTAGGGTCAACTGAGAGTCAGAGGTTACTTCAAAGCACTTTTGAAATACTGCTTTTGTGTTGAGTTTTTTGAAGTTAAAAACGACCTGCTGGTCCATGGGCTGGAGGAGAGGAGTGGTGTTAGGAGGCAAGAACTTCGCTGTGGTGAAATTGAAGTCCCTAAACACTTGGTCTTCCAAGTCTGGAGGATGTGCAGGAGCACTGTCCAGTACCAAGAGGCACTTGAGTGGCAATTTCTTTTCCAGGAGGTATTTTTTCACACTTGGGCCAAACACATCATTAACCCACTCTTTGAAAATTTGCCTTGTGACCCATGCCTTTTGATTAGCTTTCCACATCACACAATCTATTCTTGACAACACTGCTTTTCTTGAACACACTGGGATTTTCTGAGTGATACACCAGTAAAGGCTTCACTTTAAAATCCCCACTAGCATTAGCACACAACGAAAGAGAAAGCCTATCTTTCATAGGCTTGTGTCCTGGCAGTGCCTTTTCCTCCTGTGTGATGTAGGCCCTGTTTGGCATTTTCTTCCAAAAGAGGCCTGTTTTGTCACAAATGAACACTTGTTGGGGTTTTAACCCTTTCAGGGTCCAAGGCCCAAATCTGGAGTCACGCACCAGTGTCCAAGAATTTTCAAAAAAAAAATTTGTTATTTTTTCTTATGAAATCGTAGAGAATCTTTTTGTGAAGGTAATAAAGCAAAAAGTACGAAATTTGGTGGAAAATTGACGAAATTATGCTCTCGCGAATTTTGATGTGTCAGCGATATTTACGAATCGGCGATTTTGCCGAATTTGACTCCCATTTTAGGCCAATTACATTATTCCAATCAACCAAATTCTTAGCTATTTCACTAGTATTACTTCTATTCTATCGATTGAGCACAAGAAATTGCCAAGTCAACTGTTTCAACTACAAAATAAAGTGATCGGAAATTGTTAATTTGGCCAATTTAACACAAAGTTCAAAATATTCCAATTTCAAAATAGGGTCCAGAATGAACAATATAGGCATTCCTGGCACTAAACTAACATTTCCTCTGTTCATTAGTTATGTTTTGAGGCTTTACAAATAAATTCCATTTTGATTTTTTATTCACATAATGAATTTTTATTCACACCAAAAAATAGAAGATTTACTGTTATGCAATACTGTAATAATTGTATAAATATCATCACTATATTTGTGAATGTATATTAGACCCACCAGCTGACGTGTATTAGACGTGTGAGGTCGTTTGTTTACTCTTGAATATCGGCAAAAATTTAACATTTCTGCTACTTTGAGCTCAGTTTCAAGCCATTTCCAGTGCTAAAACCAATCAAAATCATCTCTATTTCTGTAATATGTCTTCCATTCTATCAAATGAGACCAAGAAATCGCAAATACAACTATAAAAAACATAAGAAAAAACACTGCAAAGTTGCTGTTTTAATCGAAAAATCATGATTTCATTTTTTTTCTCTCATTATACACAGTGTGCTGCAGGATCTGTTTTATGTGGTGCACACATACCACATAGATGTATTCTCTCATATCTAGGCCCAAATGTACCACTCACAGTTTATCAGAGTGAGCTGAGCTCATGACGTAGATCTACGGGACGGACCCTGAAAGGGTTAAATTCCATGGTATATCTCACTTTCTTTACCACAGGAACTTTACTAGAAACTTTCTTTGGAGCCATGGTTACTTATTTCACAGTTGCACTGCCAAAAAAAAAAAAAATGGAAAACAAGCAAAATGTTTGGATGTATGAGCAGAAGCTTCACACACAGCCAGACTGAAGCACAAGTGGCCCCAGCCGGCGGACGGACGCGTCCAAACAGCCGATCACCGATATAACGGCTGATCACCGGGAGCCGAAAAACTGGCCGATGACCGAGTTTGCCGATAACAGGAATGGCTGATATCCAAGGGTCCACTGTATACACAAATACAGCTACATAGATTATCATACATAGCAGCATATGTGTAGGGAACCTAGGATAACCCAAAAAAGTCAGAGAGAGAGAGAGACACACACACATTAAATGTAGTATCAAATGTTAATACATATACAGTGGACCCCCGGTTAACGATTTTAATCCGTGCAAGAGGGGTAATTGTTATGCGAAATAATCGTTATGTGAATGAATTTTCCCCATAAGAAATAATGGAAATAAAATTAATCCGTGCAAGACACCCAAAAGTATGAAAAAAAAAAATTTTTACCACATGAAATGTTAATTTTAATACACACAAACTGAAAAAGGCATGCACACTTACATGACACTTACTTTTATTGAAGATCTGGTGATGATTGATGGGATGGGAGGAGGGGAGAGCATTATCTTCTTACTGTTTAGAAGGGGAATCCCCTTCCATTAGGACTTGAGGTAGCAAGTCCTTTTCCGAGGTTACTTCCCTTCTTCTTTTAATGCCACTAGGACCAGCTTGAGAGTCACTGGACCTCTGTCGCACAACAAATCTGTCCATAGAGCTCTGTACCTCCCGTTCCTTTACGATTTGTCTAAAATGGGCCACAACATTGTCATTGAAATAGTCACCAGCACGGCTTGCAACAGCTGTGTCAGGGTGATTTTCATCCATAAAGGTTTGCAGTTCAACCCACTGTGCACACATTTCCTTAATCTTTGAAGTAGGCACAATGGATTCCACAACTGGCATAGGCTTCTCAGGGTTAGCCCCAAACCCTTCAAAATCTTTCTTAATTTCCATACTAATTCTCACCCTTTTTACCACAGGGTTGGCACTAGAAGCTTTCTTGGGGCCCATGGTCACTTATTTTCCAGAAACACCACCGAAAACACTGTAATAATATGAAATATTCCGAGTGTATGCTTGGATGTTAGCGCGGAGGCTGCCTGGTAAACAATGGCACGGGCGGCACATGTGAGGCTGGGTGAGGGCGCACATTGGACGCGTCTCGGACGAAAATCGGTGAGCGGGTTTTTAATCGGTATGCGCGGCAAAAATTTTGCGATTAAAGTAAGCGGTATGCGAAATAATCGCTATGTGATGCCATCGTTATGCGGGGGTCCACTGTATAGATATTTTGCTTACTCCATAGTATTTTTTTCAAAATTATATAATAAACACACTACATAACATACAAACATGATAACCCAAAAAAGATAACCCAAAAAAGTCAGAGAGAGAGAGAGAGACACATACACACATTAAATGTAGTATCAAACGTTAATACGTACATATATAGATATTTTGCTTAATCCATAGCATTTTTTTCAAAATTATACAATAAACACACTACATAACATACAAACATGATAAATATACCCACAGTAGAATAAATTAACATAAATATGAGATGTTTTTCTAGTCGGCTTACAGAATGAACTAAAACCATACATGTCCGGCTGGTTTGTTTACATAACTTGTACTGTCCTCTCTCATGTACTCATTCTCATTCTCTCTCCTCTCTCATTCTCTCTCTCTCTCTCTCTCTCCCTCATTCTTTCATTTTCTCTCTCTCTCATTCTCTCTCTTTCTCTCTCTCTATTTATTCGTTTAATCTCGTTTACTCACCTCTCACCCTACATTAAGACTACAAATATTTTAAGGTAAGTAATGAATATACTGTATATGCATTTTATTGCTCAAGGGTACTGTAAATGCCTAAGCATTTAATGTGTGGGTGGGGTGGCCAGATGGGGTTACGATACCTAAAACACTATTTGATACCTACCTACCCTATATTAAGACCATTAAGACTACAAATATTTTAAGGTAAGTAACGAGTGTAGACTAAATGCATTTTATCACTCTAGGGCTCTTTAACCCTTTCAGGGTCGACAGGCCCTTTCAGAGACTTGTTCTCAGGGTCGGCCAAATTTAACCCTTTCAGGGTCCGTTCCGTAGATCTACGGCTTTACGTTCAGGGTCCAAACCGTAGATCTACGCCACGAGCTCAGCTCACTCTGATAAACTGTGAGTGGTACATTTGGGCCTAGATATGAGAGAATACATCTATGTGGTATGTGTGCACCACATAAAACAGATCCTGCAGCACACTGTGTATAATGAGAGAAAAAAAATGAAATCATGATTTTTCGATTAAAACAGCAACTTTGCAGTGTTTTTTTGTATGTTTTTTATAGTTGTATTTGCGATTTCTTGGTCTCATTTGATAGAATGGAAGACATATTACAGAAATAGAGATGATTTTGATTGGTTTTAGCACTGGAAATGGCTTGAAACTGAGCTCAAAGTAGCAGAAATGTTAAATTTTTGCCGATATTCAAGAGAAAACAAACGACCTCACACGTCTAATACACGTCAGCTGGTGGGTCTAATATACATTCACAAATATGGTGATGATATTTATACAATTATTTCAGTATTGCATAACAGTAAATCTTCTATTTTTTGGTGTGAATAAAACTTCATTATGTGAATAAAAAATCAAAATGAAATTTATTTGTAAAGCCTCAAAACATAACTAATGAACAGAGGAAATGTTAGTTTAGTGCCAGGAATGCCTACATTGTTCATTCTGGACCCTATTTTGAAATTGGAATATTTTGAACTTTGTGTTAACCCTTTCAGGGTCCAAGGCCCAAATCTGGAGTCACGCACCAGTGTCCAAGAATTTTCAAAAAAAAAATTTGTTATTTTTTCTTATGAAATCGTAGAGAATCTTTTTGTGAAGGTAATAAAACAAAAAGTACGAAATTTGGTGGAAAATTGACGAAATTATGCTCTCGCGAATTTTGATGTGTCAGCGATATTTACGAATCGGCGATTTTGCCGACTTTGACTCCCATTTTAGGCCAATTACATTATTCCAATCAACCAAATTCTTAGCTATTTCACTAGTATTACTTCTATTCTATCGATTGAGCACAAGAAATCGCCAAGTCAACTGTTTCAACTACAAAATAAAGTGATCGGAAATTGTTAATTTGGCCAATTTAACACAAAGTTCAAAATATTCCAATTTCAAAATAGGGTCCAGAATGAACAATGTAGGCATTCCTGGCACTAAACTAACATTTCCTCTGTTCATTAGTTATGTTTTGAGGCTTTACAAATAAATTCCATTTTGATTTTTTATTCACATAATGAATTTTTATTCACACCAAAAAATAGAAGATTTACTGTTATGCAATACTGTAATAATTGTATAAATATCATCACCATATTTGTGAATGTATATTAGACCCACCAGCTGGCGTGTATTAGACGTGTGAGGTTGTTTGTTTACTCTTGAATATCGGCAAAAATTTAACATTTCTGCTACTTTGAGCTCAGTTTCAAGCCATTTCCAGTGCTAAAACCAATCAAAATCATCTCTATTTCTGTAATATGTTTTCCATTCTATCAAATGAGACCAAGAAATCGCAAATACAACTATAAAAAACATACGGAAAAACACTGCAAAGTTGCTGTTTTAATCGAAAAATCATGATTTCATTTTTTTTCTCTCATTATACACAGTGTGCTGCAGGATCTGTTTTATGGGGTGCACACATACCACATAGATGTATTCTCTCATATCTAGGCCCAAATGTACCACTCACAGTTTATCAGAGTGAGCTGAGCTCATGGCGTAGATCTACGGTTTGGACCCTGAACGTAAAGCCGTAGATCTACGGGACGGACCCTGAAAGGGTTAAATTGGCCAAATTAACAATTTCCGATCACTTTGTTTTGTAGTTGAAACAGTTGACTTGGCGATTTCTTGTGCTCAATCGATAGAATAGAAGTAATACTAGTGAAATAGCTAAGAATTTGGTTGATTGGAATAATGTAATTGGCCTAAAATGGGAGTCAAAGTCGGCAAAATCGCCGATTCGTAAATATCGCTGACACATCAAAATTCACGAGAGCATAATTTCGTCAATTTTCCACCAAATTTCGTACTTTTTGTTTTATTACCTTCACAAAAAGATTCTCTACGATTTCATAAGAAAAAATAACAATTTTTTTTTTTTTAAATTCTTGGACACTGGTGCGTGACTCCAGATTTGGGCCTTGGACCCTGAAAGGGTTAAAAAAAAAAAATTATTTTTTCTTAAAGAAAGATAGAGAATCTTTTCCCAATCATAATGACACCAAAAGTATGAAATTTGATGGAAAACTTACGGAATTATGCTCTCGCGAAGTTAGCGGTTTCGACAATGTTTACGCATCGGCAATTTTGCCCACTTTGTGCCCAATTTTCGGCCAATTCCAGTGTACTAGTCAACAAAAATCATATATATTTCATTAGAACTCCATTTTTTCTATCGAAAGAGTACAAGAAACCACCCATTTACCGATTTCAACTATCCAATACAGTGGTCAGAATTTAGCAATTTTACCAATTTCACACAAATTTCCAAAGATGCCAATTTCCAAATAGGGTCCAGAATAAACAAGAAAGACATTCTTGGCACTAAAATAACATTTCCTCTGTTCATTAGTCACGGCCCCATGCCCCTCTTACATTCTTTTGCTTTCCACTTTGAATTTTTATTCTCACAAAAAAATAGAAGATTTACTGTTATGCAGAGTACTGCATTAGTGTAGAAATGGTATAAATAATATCAGTGCACTTGTGAAAGAATATTAGACTCACCAGTTGACGTGTATTGGACGCATAGCATGATTTGTTTACTTTTGAACTTTGGTAAAAATCAAACATTTCTGCTGCTTTGAGCTCAATTTCAAGGTACTTTTCATTGTAAAACCAGTCCAAATCATCTCAATTTCTGTAATATGTCTTCCATTCTATAAAATGAGACCAGGAAAACTAGAATACAACAATAAATATCATACGAAAATACAGTGCAAAGTCGCTGCTTTAATCCAAAAACACGGTCAAAGTTTTTTTTTTCTCATTACGCACTGTGTGCTGCAGGATTTTTTTTATACCACGTACACTGACCACATAGACCCATTCTTTCGTATGTAGGCCTACCAGCTTTCTCTCATTAGATTTGAGGGCGCTAGAATTTAGGCGTGCTAGTATGTCAAAAACCCTGGTGCGTAAGCTGTACTAGTACGGCCAAAACCCTGAAAAGGTTAAATGTCGAAGTACATGTATATTACATGTGGCTGGAATGGGGTAGCCCAGCTGGCTACCAGTCCTACCACACCTAACTTCTTACAATAAATGCTACTCACTTCTCACCTTACATTAAGATTACAAATATTTTGAGGAAAGTAATTAGTGAACTGTGTGTGTATTTTACTTTCTCTTGTTTTTTAATTCTTATTCTATTGCTAATTTAATATATGTTAGTGTAAACTTATTATCTGACATTTACAAGTGGAAACAAATGGGATTCTGCTTTCCGGCAGTAGCCTGGAACCTAACCTGCCGTATAAGTGGGGCGCTGCTGTCTACTTATAGACCAACAGGGTTTAGAACTGACAGAAAGTACTTCATTTGTGTTAAATGCTTCACAATTTGCTGATAGTAATAGTGAAATTCAGCCAAATTGTCCAAACTGGCAATGAACTCGGCTCACACACTTGTGTCTGTGGTTCAATCCCCAGCACGGTGGAAGAGTTGGGCATATTTCCTTATACCTGCTGTCCCTATTCACCTAGCAGTAAATAGGTGCCTGGGTGTTAGTTGACTGGTGTGGGTTGCATCCTGGGAAATAAGTTTGCAAAACCCCAATGGAAATACGACAGAGTCCGCGATGGCACACTGATACCATGGCCTGGCTGGCAAAGCTCTCGCTTCACACACGGAGGGCCCAGATTCGATTCTTGGCGGGGAAGAAACATTTCAACGCTCTTCCTTACACCTGTTGTTCTGTTCACCTAGCAGCAAATAGTTACCTGGGTGTTAGTCGACTGGTGTGGGTCACATCCTGGGGGACAAGATTGAGGACCCCAATGGAAATAAGTTAGACAGTCCTCAATGATGCACTGACTTTCTTGGGTTATCCTGGGTGGTTAACCCTACAGGGTTAAAAATCCAATCAAAATCTTATCTTATCTTCCTTGGGCTATCCTGGGTAGCTAACCTTCTGGGTTAAAAATCTAAACAAATCTTATAACAAATGATTCCACTAAACTTCACTATTTTTGTTATTCTTCAATAACACACACATATAGATTAATGGTGTCCAAACAAACAACTATTACATATATCTGGTTGCCAACTCTTATGGATCACTGAAATCATCAAATCAGATCAATCAAATTAAAGTTTGTTCTCTATAAGGATTACAATGCGGGGTTTACAGATTTTGGTTATTGTGTGGTTTACATGTAATAAAATACTAATTACAGAGAGGGCCACTAGAACACCTAGCAAGGCTAGGCATTTCGGGCAAACTTAGATTAATTCTTAACCCTAAATTATTACAAATTGTGGAGTAAGTTGACTAAATACTAAGTGACTAATCACTAGTTTGTGAGTTTAGCAATGTGAATATTTTTGTTTTGGCACAATACATAGTTTCTATATTGGAGTATCACAGGCAAACTTGTGACTAGTTAGGAATCATTATTTTAAGATTAAGATACGTATTTCTGTGCTTATAGTCAAATGGGTGAGTGAGTGAGTGTAAGTGTGAACCACCAGGTGGCTTCAAAAGTTGAAGGACACATTTGTTGCAGAAGTGTATCTCTTCTTTGCAACATTAATGTTGATGCCACATGCCCATAGGAATAATACAGTGATCCCTTGAGTTACAATGGGCTTGAGTTATAATAATTTTGAGTTACTATTTATCCACATAGAGGAATTTAGTTTTGAATAGTGATAAAATATTTGAGATAGTAGGTAGTAGGTTGGTAGACAGCAACCACCCAGGGAAGTACTACCGTCCTGCCAGATGACTGTGAAACAGAAACCTGTAACTGTTTTGCATGATGGTAGGATTGCTGGTGTCTTTTTCTGTCTCATAAACACGCTAGATAACAGGGATATCTTGCTACTCCAACTTACACTTTGGTCACACTTCACAGACATGCACATGCATATATATATACATACATCTAGGTTTTTCTCCTTTTTCTACATAGCTCTTGTTCTTCTTTATTTCTTCTATTGTCCATGGGGAAGTGGAAAAGAATCTTTCCTCCGTAAGCCATGCGTGTCGTATGAGGCGACTAAAATGCTGGGAGCAATGGGCTAGTAACCCCTTCTCCTGTAGACATTTACTAAAAAAGAGAAGAAGGAAAACTTTATAAGACTGGGATGCTTGAGTGTGCGTGGATGAAGTGCAGATGACAAGAAACAGATGATTGCTGATGTTATGAATGAAAAGAAGTTGGATGTCCTGGTCCTAAGCGAAACAAAGCTGAAGGGGGTAGGGAAGTTTCGGTGGGGGGAAATAAATGGGATTAAATCCGGAGTATCTGAGAGAGTTAGAGCAAAGGAAGGGGTAGCAGTAATGTTGAATGATCAGTTATGGAAGGAGAAAAGAGAATATGAATGTGTAAATGCAAGAATTATGTGGATTAAAGTAAAGGTTGGATGCGAGAAGTGGGTCATAATAAGCGTGTATGCACCTGGAGAAGAGAGGAATGCAGAGGAGAGAGAGAGATTTTGGGAGATGTTAAGTGAATGTATAGGAGCCTTTGAACCAAGTGAGAGAGTAATTGTGGTGGGGGACCTGAATGCTAAAGTAGGAGAAACTTTTAGAGAGGGAGTGGTAGGTAAGTTTGGGGTGCCAGGTGTAAATGATAATGGAAGCCCTTTGATTGAACTTTGTATAGAAAGGGGTTTAGTTATAGGTAATACATATTTTAAGAAAAAGAGGATAAATAAGTATACAAGATATGATGTAGTGCGAAATGACAGTAGTTTGTTGGATTATGTATTGGTAGATAAAAGACTGTTGAGTAGACTTCAGGATGTACATGTTTATAGAGGGGCCACAGATATATCAGATCACTTTCTAGTTGTAGCTACACTGAGAGTAAAAGGTAGATGGGATACAAGGAGAACAGAAGCATCAGGGAAGAGAGAGGTGAAGGTTTATAAACTAAAAGAGGAGGCAGTTAGGGTAAGATATAAACAGCTATTGGAGGATAGATGGGCTAATGAGAGCATAGGCAATGGGGTCGAAGAGGTATGGGGTAGGTTTAAAAATGTAGTGTTAGAGTGTTCAGCAGAAGTTTGTGGTTACAGGAAAGTGGGTGCGGGAGGGAAGAGGAGCGATTAGTGGAATGATGATGTAAAGAGAGTAGTAAGGGAGAAAAAGTTAGCATATGAGAAGTTTTTACAAAGTAGAAGTGATGCAAGGAGGGAAGAGTATATGGAGAAAAAGAGAGAGGTTAAGAGAGTGGTGAAGCAATGTAAAAAGAGAGCAAATGAGAGAGTGGGTGAGATGTTATCAACAAATTTTGTTGAAAATAAGAAAAAGTTTTGGAGTGAGATTAACAAGTTAAGGAAGCCTAGAGAACAAATGGATTTGTCAGTTAAAAATAGGAGAGGAGAGTTATTAAATGGAGAGTTAGAGGTATTGGGAAGATGGAGGGAATATTTTGAGGAATTGTTAAATGTTGATGAAGATAGGGAAGCTGAGATTTCGTGTATAGGGCAAGGAGGAATAACATCTTGTAGGAGTGAGGAAGAGCCAGTTGTGAGTGTGGGGGAAGTTCGTGAGGCAGTAGGTAAAATGAAAGGGGGTAAGGCAGCCGGGATTGATGGGATAAAGATAGAAATGTTAAAAGCAGGTGGGGATATAGTTTTGGAGTGGTTGGTGCAATTATTTAATAAATGTATGGAAGAGGGTAAGGTACCTAGGGATTGGCAGAGAGCATGCATAGTTCCTTTGTATAAAGGCAAAGGGGACAAAAGAGAGTGCAAAAATTATCGGGGATAAGTCTGTTGAGTATACCTGGTAAAGTGTATGGTAGAGTTATTATTGAAAGAATTAAAAGTAAGACTGAGAATAGGATAGCAGATGAACAAGGAGGCTTTAGGAAAGGTAGGGGGTGTGTGGACCAGGTGTTTACAGTGAAACATATAAGTGAACAGTATTTAGATAAGGCTAAAGAGGTCTTTGTGGCATTTATGGATTTGGAAAAGGCGTATGACAGGGTGGATAGGGGAGCAATGTGGCAGATGTTGCAGGTGTATGGTGTAGGAGGTAGGTTACTGAAAGCAGTGAAGAGTTTTTACGAGGATAGCGAGGCTCAAGTTAGAGTACATAGGAAAGAGGGAAATTATTTCCCAGTAAAAGTAGGCCTTAGGCAAGGATGTGTGATGTCACCGTGGTTGTTTAATATATTTATAGATGGGGTTGTAAGAGAAGTAAATGCGAGGGTCTTGACAAGAGGCGTGGAGTTAAAAGATAAAGAATCACACATAAAGTGGGAGTTGTCACAGTTGCTCTTTGCTGATGACACTGTGCTCTTGGGAGATTCTGAAGAGAAGTTGCAGAGATTGGTGGATGAATTTGGTAGGGTGTGCAAAAGAAGAAAATTAAAAGTGAATACAGGAAAGAGTAAGGTTATGAGGATAACAAAAATATTAGGTGATGAAAGATTGGATATCAGATTGGAGGGAGAGAGTATGGAGGAGGTGAATGTATTCAGATATTTGGGAGTGGACGTGTCAGCGAATGGGTCTATGAAGGATGAGGTGAATCATAGAATTGATGAGGGGAAAAGGGTGAGTGGTGCACTTAGGAGTCTGTGGAGACAAAGAACTTTGTCCTTGGAGGCAAAGAGGGGAATGTATGAGAGTATAGTTTTACCAACACTCTTATATGGGTGTGAAGCATGGGTGATGAATGTTGCAGTGAGGAGAAGGCTGGAGGCAGTGGAGATGTCATGTCTGAGGGCAATGTGTGGTGTGAATATAATGCAGAGAATTCGTAGTTTGGAAGTTAGGAGGAGGTGCGGGATTACCAAAACCGTTGTCCAGAGGGCTGAGGAAGGGTTGTTGAGGTGGTTCGGACATGTAGAGAGAATGGAGCGAAACAGAATGACTTCAAGAGTGTATTAGTCTGTAGTGGAAGGAAGGCGGGGTAGGGGTCGGCCTAGGAAAGGTTGGAGGGAGGGGGTAAAGGTTTTGTGTGCGAGGGGCTTGGACTTCCAGCAGGCGTGTGTGAGCGTGTTTGATAGGAGTGAATGGAGACAAATGGTTTTTAATACTTGACGTGCTGTTGGAGTGTGAGCAAAGTAACATTTATGAAGGGGTTCAGGGAAACCGGCAGGCCGGACTTGAGTCCTGGAGATGGGAAGTACAGTGCCTGCACTCTGAAGGAGGGGTGTTAATGTTGCAGTTTAAAAACTGTAGTGTAAAGCACCCTTCTGGCAAGACAGTGATGGAGTGAATGATGGTGAAAGTTTTTCTTTTTCGGGCCACCCTGCCTTGGTGGGAATCGGCCAGAGTGATAATAAAAATAAATAAAATAATATTTTACGAAGGTGCAAGCACTCTTGGCTTGGGTGACAGCATCTTCAGCTCATATACTGAGGTCCAGGGATTGATCTTGGCATGGGTGAAATGTTGGCATTTTTCCTTATACCTTTTCCCCCTGTTCACCTTGCGGTAAGTAGATACATGGGTGCTGGATAGCTGTTGTGGGGTTGCATCCTGGAGAACAAGATTATCTCAAGTTGCCCAAAATACTCTGTATAACCAGAGGCTTTCTATATACAGTAGAATACCAATGATGTCAGCAATAGTTGTATCAAGAACTTATAGAAATAAAGATGAGTATTATTATTATGGTAGCACACATGGAGCCAAGCAACCAATGATGTGGTTGCTTGCCTCTTGAGTAGTATCTGAGCCAATGGGAGCATAAGTTCTTGTGTGGGTTGGCCTTAGCCAACTAGTGATGTAGAGCTTGCTCATGGATAGCATTTGAGTCAATAGAAGTTGGGGAGGTGTGAGGGTGGCTTAGCAGCCAATCAGCAACTGGGTTGAATGTGTCTATGGTAGCCTCTCAGCCAACAGCAGAGTTTGTACTACAATTTATTGTTTCCTCTGTGTTGTCTTCTGGATTATTTACCCTTCATAACTGAATTTGTGTTTTCATTACACCATTTCTTGTGTTACCAAGTCACCATCGCCCTTAAGTGGTGACGTGTACTTAGCTCTGTGAAGACCTGTTTGTGTGCTCTTGAGTGGTGACCTGTACTTTGAGTGCTGACCTATACTTAACTCTGTGAAGAAGTGTCTTGTTTGCTCCCTGGACTGAACCAAGATGCCCTCCATCGAGCAACTTTACCAGCAACTTAAGGAAGAATTGAGGGCAGCGAAGATGGAGATACGGCGATTGACCGAGGAAAACAAGAGGATTCGTAGTAGTCCTCCTGTTTCGAGTCCTCAGGTCAAGAAGGGATCGTGGTCAGTGGCTGGACAGCAGGGGACGACGAAGTTGACGATCAAGAAGACGAATGGAAAGCCAGAAACGATGAAGAAGAAAGAGACTGCTGTGGAAACTCCCGTGGAAACCTCCAATGCATTCTCGGTGCTACCCGACGAATGTGAGTCTACTACTGGGATCGTCACGACGAACGACAAGAAGGAAGGTAAGAATATTGTTGTTGTTGGGGATAGCCAGGTTAGATACATGGATAGGGCATTCTGCTTGAAGGACAGGAGTAGGAGACAAAGGGTATGCTTTCCTTGGGCTGGGATGGAGGACATTGTTAGCCGGCTTGACAACATCATGAACGGTAATGGGATCAATCCTATTATTTGCCTCAGTGCTGGAGGCAATGATGTAGGCAAGCGTAGAAGTGAGGATTTAGTTAGAAAGTTCAGGACAGCTATAGACATGATTAGGAAGAAGGGGGGGCACCCTGTTATATGTGGCATTTTGCCAAGAAGAGGTGTTGGTAATGAATGGTTGTCCAGAGCAATTGGTATTAATTGTTGGCTGGATAAACACTGTAAGGATAATGCAGTACCATTCATTGACAACTGGGACAACTTCTATGGCCGAAATGACATGTATGCCAGGGATGGGGTTCACTTATCCAGGGCAGGTGTGGGTTTTCTTGCAAACTCAGTTGAGGGGGTTGTTAGGACTTTAAACTAGGATTAGTTAGAGGTATGGGTTTTGAAATGATTAATAATGAGTATGGATATATTGACTTATGCTCTGATATTAAGAATCTTAATAGTAACTGTCATGGAGTAACTCTGGGTAATGAAAATTTCAGAAATTGTGTAAAAACAAAGATGAATAGGAAAAATGTGCAGAAGAAAAAACATATGATGGTATTTTATGCTAACAGTCGAAGTGCAAGAAATAAAATTAATGAACTACGTTTGGTAGCATGTGCTGGGAACTTTGATATCATTGCATTAACTGAAACGTGGTATGATTTAAAGAGTCGGGATATGACTGCTGAGTGTAATATTCAGGGATTTAAGTTATTCAATGTGGATAGATGTAATGGGAAGGGGGGAGGAGTTGCATTGTATGTTCGAGAAAATATTAATTGTTGCATAAAAACAGGTATAAAAATAGATGGAGCAGTAACAGAGTCTGTTTGGGTAGAGTTCGTGGAGGGTCAAGAAAAACTAATTCTAGGTGTAATATACCGACCTCCAGGCTTGGATCACGATAGAGGGAGACTTCTTTGGGACGAAATTGTTAGGGCTTCTGGACACAGTAACGTAGTCATAGTAGGGGACTTTAACTTTAGCCAAATTGACTGGAATTCTTTGACAGGTAATCTAGAGTCCAGTGACTTCATGGAAACAGTTCAGGACTGTTTTCTGAAACAGAGTGTAACTGAACCTACCAGGGGTAATAATTTGCTAGACCTAGTCTTGTCAAATAAGGAAACACTCGTGAATAATCTGGAGATCACTGAAGAGCTTGGCGCAAGTGATCACAAATCCATCACCTTTAGCATTAATTGGGAATGCAAGAATAATGATAATACAGTAAAAATCCCCGATTTTCGTTCTGCCGATTATAATGGACTTAGGGAACATCTGTCTAATCTTGATTGGGGTTATCTAGCTAATGATTTTATTGACGATAATCATACTTATGAATATGAAGGGATCTGCTTTTATGATTGTTTTCTTAATAATGTACACAGTGCCCAGAGTATATACATTCCCCAGAGAGAAATTAGGTCTAATAACGATCCCAAATGGGTTAACAGGAGGCTAAAGCATCTATTAGGGGAGAAAAGGGGAATTTATAGCTTAAAAGAGAAGTAAAAAAGGCGATTAGAAAGGCTAAACGTGACTATGAAATTAGAGTTGCTAATGAATCAAAGACTAATCCAAAGGGGTTCTTTCAAGTGTATAGGACGAAGGTGAAGGAAAAAGTAGGACCTCTGAAATCTGGGAATGGACAGCTGACGGATAATGAACTGGAAATGTGTTCCTTATTTAATGACTATTTTTTGTCAGTTTTTACACAGGAAGATGTAAATGAGATTCCAGTAATTAACAATTATTTAGTTCCTGATGAATTTAAGTTAACTAATATTACTGTCACGAGGGACATGGTTATTAAACAGATAGACAAACTGAAACAAAATAAGTCCCCGGGACCCGATGAGTTGTTTTCAAGGGTACTTAAGGAATGCAAGATGGAGCTTAGTCAGCCATTAACGAGTGTATTCAATGCGTCCATCCATACCAGTGTAGTGCCAGAGATGTGGAAGATGGCTAATGTGGTTCCTATATTCAAATCAGGGGATAAGTCCACTCCTTCAAATTACCGTCCAAAAAGCCTGACATCTATAGTGGGCAAGTTATTAGAATCAATTATAGCTGACATTATCAGAAGTCACCTTGAAGAGCATAACTTGATAAATGAATCTCAGCATGGATTCACAAGAGGTCGTTCCTGCCTGACAAACTTACTGACGTTCTTCAATAGAACATTTGAGGCAGTTGACAGTGATAAGGAATATGATATTGTTTATTTGGATTTTAGTAAAGCCTTCGACAGAGTACCTCACAAGAGACTCTTAAGAAAAGTGGCAGCTCATGGTATAGGAGGTAAAGTTCTAGCATGGATTGAGGCATGGCTTACCAATAGAAAGCAGAGAGTTACCATTAATGGAGTGAAATCTGAATGGGGATTAGTCACTAGTGGCGTTCCACAAGGATCAGTTTTAGGCCCTCTCTTGTTCATAATTTACATTAATGACCTTGATGAAGGGATTACTAGTGACATGAGTAAGTTTGCTGATGATACAAAGATAGGCTGTATAATTCACTCTGAGGAGGATATCAATGAACTCCAGGATGATTTGAACAAATTAACGTCTTGGTCTGAGAAATGGCAGATGAAGTTTAATGTGGATAAGTGTAAGGTACTTGCCCTTGGTAATGAAAATAACCCTCGAAGCTATAATCTAGGTGAAGTAGAGCTTGATCATACAGAATGTGAAAAAGACTTGGGAGTCATGGTAAGCAGAAATCTAAAGCCAAGACAGCAGTGCCTCAGTGTGCGCAACAAGGCCAACAGATTACTTGGATTTATCTCAAGAAGTATAAGTAACAGAAGTCCAAAAGTTATTTTACAGCTCTATACATCACTAGTGAGGCCTCATTTAGATTATGCTGCTCAGTTTTGGTCCCCTTACTACAGGATGGACATAGACTCATTAGAGAACATACAGAGAAGAATGACTAAAATGATTTACTGTGTAAGGAACCTCCCGTATGAAGATAGACTTAAAGCCTTAAATCTCCACTCTCTGGAGAGGCGTAGAATGAGGGGAGATATCATTGAAGTGTATAAGTGGATGACGGGCATAAACAAGGGAGACATTAATAAAGTACTGAGGGTGTCGAACCAGGTAAGAACCAGGAATAATGGATTTAAGTTGGATAAATTTAGATTTAGAAAGGACATAGGTAAGTACTGGTTTTCTAACAGAGTTGTAGATGCGTGGAACAGTCTTCCCAGTGGGGTGATAGAGGTTAGGACCTTGGGTAGCTTTAAGAAGAGACTGGACAAATATATGAGTGGGAGGGGCTGGGTTTGATTGGTGTCAAGGGGTACGGGAGTTATTTCTTGAGTAGCTTTAGGTAGATGTCGTTTTGATAAGGACCTGCCTCGTATGGGCCAGTAGGCCTTCTGCAGTGTTCCTACATTCTTATGTTCTTATGTTCTTAAGTGCACAGTAAACAGGCAATTTCTCTGAAGATCAAGCAAGAAAAACATGATGGAGTTAGAATTAGTGCACTGGTGCGTAAGTAAGGTTTTCCACAATCAAGCAAAATGAAACAATAAAGACTTTTAAAGTGGCTGATAAATCTAAGCTAGTGAAAAAAAGGTTGAAATTATCATAGAGATGGGAAGACTGTTGTTGTTGTGGATAGGAGAGAAGCAGATAAAGGAAAACAGTGCTTGCAAGTTATATCTGTGAGTGTGCAAGCCCAATGTACAGGCATTCCTCACTTAACGACTTATCTGTTTAATGACCACTCGGACTTACGACCAGCTCTCCAAGCAGTTGGTATAATACTGTATACAGTATAGTTGGTGTACTGTATACAGTACAGTATACAATACACTACTGTATATACATGTAAAAATATATTAAAATGTTATAAATGGTGAAATGATGACCATAAAATAATATCTAAAGATGGCTGATATAAACCCACTATCAATACAGTATACAATACAATACAATACAATACAATTTTTATTTCTTTGCAAGTTTACATTGAGATTCTGTAGTTACAGTAATAAGTTGCAGCGCAAAGAGAGCCACTATCATGCCACAGCATTATGGGCAGACTAAATTAATGGCTTACAGACTACTTAATACTAGCTTGTTTAAGTTGCACATCTGTTTTTATTTAATTTAAAGTAGACAGTAAGTTAACTCAAGTTACAATCTGGGGATATTACATTAGGACAATTTGAAGGTATTTTGTAGGTTGTGTATATAAATGGTAAACATTTACCTTATATTACTGGAATATATAACATTGAGCATTGGTGAAAGTAGTTTACAGTATGAGAATGCTACAATATGGTGTAAGGCAGTATAGTTTTGTGCAGGTATTTATACTACACCTAGGTAGTAGGTTGGTAGACAGCAACCGCCCAGGGAGGTACTACCGTCCTGCCAAGTGAGTGTAAAACGGAATCCAGTAATTGTTTTACATGATGGTAGGATTGCTGGTGTCTTTTTTTCTGTCTCATAAACATGCAAGATTTGAGGTACATCTTGCTACTTCTACTTACACTTAGGTCACACTACACATACATGTACAAGCTTATATATATACATACCCCTCTGGGTTTTCTTCTGTTTTCTTTCTAGTTCTTGTTCTTATTTATTTCCTCTTATCTCCATGGGAAAGTGGAACAGAATTCTTCCTCCGTAAGCCATGCGTGTTGTAAGAGGCGACTAAAATGCCGGGAGCAAGGGGCTAGTAACCCCTTCTGTATATATTACTAAATGTAAAAGGAGAAACTGTCGTTTTTCCTTTTGGGCCAACCCGCCTAGGTGGGATACGGCCGGTGTGTTGAAAGAAAGAAAGATTTATGCTACAATGTAGTATTAAGTTATGTATGAACTTTGGATATTTAAATTTTGAAGAGTTAAGATTTAGGTAATTGGGAGATCTTAATTTAAGTACACCTACCATAGGACCTTAAACTCCAATATCAACCTTGACCTAAAATGCTTTCTTGATAGTTGTGACAGAACCCACAGGCATAACACCAGACACAAACATCTCTACGACATTCCCCATGTCCGACTAAACCTTTACAAAAATTCAATGTATGTCAAAGGCCCTAAAATCTGGAACACCCTACCTGAGAACTCTAGAACTGCAGACACATTCATCACCTTCAAAACTACCATTAGAAAACATCTTATCTCCCTGATAAACCCCATCAACTAACTACACGAATACCACCTGGTGGTTCACACTTACACTCACTCACCCATTTGACCATAAAGAGAATTATTAATCTCAATCTTAAAATAATGAATCCTATGATACTCCAATACTGAAACTATGTACTGTGCCAAAACAAAAGCATTCACATTGCTAAACTCACAAACTAGTATTTAGTCACTTAGCCATAATATCAACTTACCTCATAATTTGTAATACAGTTTTAAAATAAAGAATTAAACTAAGTCTGCCCGAAATGCCTAGCCATGCTAGGCATTCTAGTGGTACACTCTGTAATCATTATTTAACTACATGTAAACCACACAACAACCAAATTCTGTAAATTCAACATTGTAATCTTTATAGAGAATAAACTTTGAATTGACTTACAACCGAGTTCGGTTCCGAGAAACCGGTCGTAAGTCGAACTTTACTACTGAATATCAACAAAACATTTTTGTAATGACTTTATTTTATTGTTTTATTTTGGTATTTCATGTTTTACTTTACTTTTTATGTTGTTAGTACTGTATTTTATGCTGTAAGGTTTAGGATAAATAGTGTACAACACAAATACAGTGGACCCTCAACCAGCGATATTAATCTGTTCCTGAGAGCTCATCGTTAATCGAAATAATCGTTAGTCAAGTTATTTTCCCCATAAGAAATAATGGAAATCAAATTAATCCGTGCAAGACACCCCAAAGTATTGAAAAAAAAAAATTTACCACATGAAATGTTAATTTTAATACACACAAACTGAAGTAGACATGCACAGTTACATGACACTTACCTTTATTGAAGATCTGGTGATGACTGATGGGATGGGAGGAGGGGAGACCCCTTCCATTAGCACTTTAGGTAGCAAGTCTTTTTCTGGGGTTACTTCCCTTGTTCTTTTAATGCCACTAGGACCAGCTTCAGAGTCACTGGACTTCTGTCGCACAACATATCTGTCCATAGATACCTGTACCTCTCGTTCCTTTATGACTTTCCTAAAGTGGTTCACAACATTGTCAGTGTACAGGTTGCCAAAACGGCTTGCAGTAGCTGTGTCAGGGTGATTTTCATCAAAAAAGGTTTGCACTTCAAGCCACTTTGCACACATTTCCTTAATCTTAGAAGTAGGCAACTTCTTCAATTTCTCTATCCCCTCCTCCGAAGCAGTTTCCTCAGGTCTGCCCTCTTGCTGTTCAAGATGATCTAGCAGCTCATCAGTGGTTAGTTCTTCATTATCCTCCTCCACCAGCTCTTCCACATCCTCCCCACTAACCTCCAACCCCAAGGACTTCCCCAATGCCACAATGGATTCCTCAACTGGCATAGGATTCTCAGGGTTAGCCTCAAACCCTTCAAAATCCCTTTTGTCTACACATTCTGGCCACAGTTTTTTCCAAGCAGAGTTCAAGGTCCTCTTAGTCACTTCCTCCCAAGCCTTACCTATAATATTTACACAATTGAGGATGGTAAAATGATCTTTCCAAAACTCTCTTAGAGTCAGTTGAGTTTCTGAGGTCACTACAAAGCACCTTTCAAACATAGCTTTTGTGTACAGTTTCTTGAAGTTGGAAATGGCCTGCTGGTCCATGGGCTGAAGGAGAGGAGTGGTATTAGGAGGCAAAAACTTCACCTTAATGAAGCTCATGTCCCTAGAAAGTCGCTCTGCCAAGTCTGAAGGATGACCAGGAGCACTGTCTAATACCAGGAGCCACTTAAGGTCTAATTTCTTTTCAATTAGGTAATTTTTCACATTGGGGGCAAATGCATGGTGTAACCAGTCATAGAAAATGTCCCTAGTGACCCATGCCTTACTGTTTGCCCTCCACAGCACACACAAATTAGCCTTGACGACATTGTTTTTCCTGAACACTCTGCGAGTTTCAGAGTGATACACCAATAAAGGCTTCACTCTGCAATCACCACTAGCATTGGCACACATCAACAGAGTAAGCCTGTCTTTCATAGGCTTATGTCCTGGGAGTGCCTTTTCCTCCTGAGTAATGTACGTCCTGCTTGGCATTTTCTTCCAAAACAGGCCTGTTTCTTCACAATTAAACACTTTTTCAGGTTTCAGTCCTTCACTGTCTATGTACTCCTTGAATTCCTGCACACATTTTTCAGCTCTTTGTGGTCCGAACTGGCAGCCTCACCATGCCTTATCACACTATGAATGCCACTACACTTCTTAAATCTCTCAAACCAACCTTTGCTGGCCTTAAATTCACTCACATCACTAGTTGCTGGCATTTTTCTAATTAAATCCTCATGCAACTTCCTAGCCTTTTCACATATGATCGCTTGAGAGATGCTATCTCCTATCTGTTTTTCATTTATCCACATCAATAACAGTCTCTCAACATCTTCTATCACTTGCGATCTCTGTTTCAAAAACAAAGTTGCACATTTGGCAAGAACAGCTTCCTTGATTGCCGTTTTCTTGGCCACAATAGTAGCGATGGTTGATTGGGGTTTTGTGTACAACCTGGCCAGCTCAGAGACACGCACTCCACTTTCATACTTAGCAATGATCTCTTTCTTCATATCCATAGTAATTCTCACCCTTTCTGCTGTAGAGTTGGCACTAGAAGCTTTCTTGGGGCCTATGGTGACTTATTTTGCAGGTGTAATCACTAAAAAGGCTATGATAATATGAAATGTTCCAATTGTATTCTTGGAAGCGACCGTGGTGGCTGGCTTGTAAACACTGACACCCACGGGATAAGTGAGGTGCGCTCAGGCCAAAGTGGACGCATCTCGTATGGAACGAATAGCGCTGGTTGGGTTTTTAAGCGCTAGTCGAGGCAAAATTTTTGCGTTAAAATGTATCGCTAGTCAGATTTATCATTAATTGATGCCATCGCTGGTTGAGGGTCCACTATACAGTGGACCCCCGGTTTACGATCAGCTCCCAATGCGACCAATTATGTAAGTGTATTTATGTAAGTGCGTTTGTATGTGTATGTTTGGGGGTCTGAAATGGACTAATCTAATTCATAATATTCTTTATGGGAACAAATTCGGTCAGTACTGGCACCTGAACATACTTCTGGAATGAAATAATATCGTAAACCGGGGGTCCACTGTAGTTGTTTATTTCCCAGAAATTTGGCATAAAAAACACGGTCGTAAGTCGAGTGGTCGTAAGTCGAGCAGGTCCTAAGTCGGATGGTAGGTGTATTGAGTATTGAATATTTAGTTTAGGGTGAGTAAATGGTTTTTGAGAAAAGTCTTAAATTGATGTTCAGACCGGGTTACTTTATTATTTACTGGTAATGAGTTCTAAATTTTGGGGCCCTTTATGTGCATTAAGTTCTTACACAGTGTGGTGTGGACACGGGGTATGTACATCAAAAAGTTATCTGTGTCTTGTGTTATGGTCGTGCATCCTATTAAGGTTGGTGAGGAGAAGTTTGAGTGAAGGGTTTATGTTTGAGTGTAGTGTTCTACGTATGTAGTAGGCACATGAATAAGTATGGATGTTCTTTATGGTGAGCAGTTTAAGACTTTTGAATATTGGTGGAGTATGCTGTCTGGAGGAGGAATTTATCATTCTGACTGCAGCCTTCTGCTGGGTTATTAGTGGTCTTAGGTGATTTAATGTTGTTGATCCCCATGCACAAATTTCATATGTGAGATAAGGGTAGATGAGTGAGTGATACTGTGCAAGGACAGCTGATTGTGAAACAGAGTACCGTTTCTTTGATAGTATGCTTACTGTCTTAGAGATTTTCTTGGAAATTTGTTGTACATGGGTCTGGAATTTAAGGCTACTGTCAAGGTGGATTCCTAGGAATTTTCCCTCTGTGCGTCTTGTGATGGGTGATCCGTTTAGCACTATGTTAAGTGGAACATTTGTGGCTCTGTTTCCAAACTGAATGAAATAGGTTTTGTCAGTATTGAGTGTAAGCTTGTTAGTCATTATCCAGGTAGATATTTTCTGCAATTCAGCACTAACAGTGATAGCCAGTATGACAGTAAGTATTTTATATTTTATTAAAATGTACCAAATATGTGCTGCTTAACCTTGCCTACAGAATATTAACCATTGCAGTTTGACCTATTTATGAAATATAAGGGGGTTTAATTAATCTTATGCAATGCTATAATAAAGTACAGTGGAACCTCAAATATCAAATTTTCTTTGGTCCAGAAGGCTGTTCAAGTGCCTTTACCGAATGAACTTATTCCCATGAGGAATAATGTAAATTAGGTTAGTCCATTTCAGACCCTCAAAAATACACTTATAAAAGCACTTACAAAAATACACTTACATAATTGGTTGTGTTGGGAGCAGTTCGATTTTTGAGGTTCCACTGTACTGTAATTAAATTTAACAAGAGATGGAATACTGCAGTAATTATACCAGTCAACTAAAAATTAATATTTAATGTTGTAGTTAGATAATACCCTGTAGTATTATCTAACTACAACATGTACATGTTTATAGAGGGGCCACAGATATATCAGATCACTTTCTAGTTGTAGCTACACTGAGAGTAAAAGGTAGATGGGATACAAGGAGAATAGAAGCATCAGGGAAGAGAGAGGTGAAGGTTTATAAACTAAAAGAGGAGGCAGTTAGGGTAAGATATAAACAGCTATTGGAGGATAGATGGGCTAATGAGAGCATAGGCAATGGGGTCGAAGAGGTATGGGGTAGGTTTAAAAATGTAGTGTTAGAGTGTTCAGCAGAAGTTTGTGGTTACAGGAAAGTGGGTGCAGGAGGGAAGAGGAGCGATTGGTGGAATGATGATGTAAAGAGAGTAGTAAGGGAGAAAAAGTTAGCATATGAGAAGTTTTTACAAAGTAGAAGTGATGCAAGGAGGGAAGAGTATATGGAGAAAAAGAGAGAAGTTAAGAGAGTGGTGAAGCAATGTAAAAAGAGAGCAAATGAGAGAGTGGGTGAGATGTTATCAACAAATTTTGTTGAAAATAAGAAAAAGTTTTGGAGTGAGATTAACAAGTTAAGAAAGCCTAGAGAACAAATGGATTTGTCAGTTAAAAATAGGAGAGGAGAGTTATTAAATGGAGAGTTAGAGGTCCACACACCCCCCTTTCCTAAAGCCTCCTTGTTCATCTGCTATCCTATTCTCCGTCTTACTCTTAATTCTTTCAATTATAACTCTACCATACACTTTACCAGGTACACTCAACAGACTTATCCCCCTATAATTTTTGCACTCTCTTTTATCCCCTTTGCCTTTATACAAAGGAACTATGCATGCTCTCTGCCAATCCCTAGGTACCTTACCCTCTTCCATACATTTATTAAATAATTGCACCAACCACTCCAAAACTATATCCCCACCTGCTTTTAACATTTCTATCTTTATCCCATCAATCCCGGCTGCCTTACCCCCTTTCATTTTACCTACTGCCTCACGAACTTCCCCCACACTCACAACTGGCTCTTCCTCACTCCTACAAGATGTTATTCCTCCTTGCCCTATACACGAAATCACAGCTTCCCTATCTTCATCAACATTTAACAATTCCTCAAAATATTCCTTCCATCTTCCCAATACCTCTAACTCTCCATTTAATAACTCTCCTCTCCTATTTTTAACTGACAAATCCATTTGTTCTCTAGGCTTTCTTAACTTGTTAATCTCACTCCAAAACTTTTTCTTATTTTCAACAAAATTTGTTGATAACATCTCACCCACTCTCTCATTTGCTCTCTTTTTACATTGCTTCACCACTCTCTTAACTTCTCTCTTTTTCTCCATATACTCTTCCCTCCTTGCATCACTTCTACTTTGTAAAAACTTCTCATATGCTAACTTTTTCTCCCTTACTACTCTCTTTACATCATCATTCCACCAATCGCTCCTCTTCCCTCCTGCACCCACTTTCCTGTAACCACAAACTTCTGCTGAACACTCTAACACTACATTTTTAAACCTACCCCATACCTCTTCGACCCCATTGCCTATGCTCTCATTAGCCCATCTATCCTCCAATAGCTGTTTATATCTTACCCTAACTGCCTCCTCTTTTAGTTTATAAACCTTTACCTCTCTCTTCCCTGATGCTTCTATTCTCCTTGTATCCCATCTACCTTTTACTCTCAGTGTAGCTACAACTAGAAAGTGATCTGATATATCTGTGGCCCCTCTATAAACATGTACATCCTGAAGTCTACTCAACAGTCTTTTATCTACCAATACATAATCCAACAAACTACTGTCATTTCGCCCTACATCATATCGTGTATACTTATTTATCCTCTTTTTCTTAAAATATGTATTACCTATAACTAAACCCCTTTCTATACAAAGTTCAATCAAAGGGCTCCCATTATCATTTACACCTGGCACCCCAAACTTACCTACCACACCCTCTCTAAAAGTTTCTCCTACTTTAGCATTCAAGTCCCCTACCACAATTACTCTCTCACTTGGTTCAAAGGCTCCTATACATTCACTTAACATCTCCCAAAATCTCTCTCTCTCCTCTGCATTCCTCTCTTCTCCAGGTGCATACACGCTTATTATGACCCACTTCTCGCAGGTGTTTACAGTGAAACATATAAGTGAACAGTATTTAGATAAGGCTAAAGAGGTCTTTGTGGCATTTATGGATTTGGAAAAGGCGTATGACAGGGTGGATAGGGGGGCAATGTGGCAGATGTTGCAAGTGTATGGTGTAGGAGGTAGGTTACTGAAAGCAGTGAAGAGTTTTTACGAGGATAGTGAGGCTCAAGTTAGAGTATGTAGGAAAGAGGGAATTTTTTTCCCAGTAAAAGTAGGCCTTAGACAAGGATGTGTGATGTCACCGTGGTTGTTTAATATATTTATAGATGGGGTTGTAAGAGAAGTAAATGCGAGGGTCTTGGCAAGAGGCGTGGAGTTAAAAGATAAAGAATCACACACAAAGTGGGAGTTGTCACAGCTGCTCTTTGCTGATGACACTGTGCTCTTGGGAGATTCTGAAGAGAAGTTGCAGAGATTGGTGGATGAATTTGGTAGGGTGTGCAAAAGAAGAAAATTAAAGGTGAATACAGGAAAGAGTAAGGTTATGAGGATAACAAAAAGATTAGGTGATGAAAGATTGAATATCAGATTGGAGGGAGAGAGTATGGAGGAGGTGAACGTATTCAGATATTTGGGAGTGGACGTGTCAGCGGATGGGTCTATGAAAGATGAGGTGAATCATAGAATTGATGAGGGAAAAAGAGTGAGTGGTGCACTTAGGAGTCTGTGGAGACAAAGAACTTTGTCCTTGGAGGCAAAGAGGGGAATGTATGAGAGTATAGTTTTACCAACGCTCTTATATGGGTGTGAAGCGTGGGTGATGAATGTTGCAGCGAGGAGAAGGCTGGAGGCAGTGGAGATGTCATGTCTGAGGGCAATGTGTGGTGTGAATATAATGCAGAGAATTCGTAGTTTGGAAGTTAGGAGGAGGTGCGGGATTACCAAAACTGTTGTCCAGAGGGCTGAGGAAGGGTTGTTGAGGTGGTTCGGACATGTAGAGAGAATGGAGCGAAACAGAATGACTTCAAGAGTGTATCAGTCTGTAGTGGAAGGAAGGCGGGGTAGGGGTCGGCCTAGGAAGGGTTGGAGGGAGGGGGTAAAGGAGGTTTTGTGTGCGAGGGGCTTGGACTTCCAGCAGGCATGCGTGAGCGTGTTTGATAGGAGTGAATGGAGACAAATGGTTTTTAATACTTGACGTGCTGTTGGAGTGTGAGCAAAGTAACATTTATGAAGGGGTTCAGGGAAACCGGCAGGCCGGACTTGAGTCCTGGAGATGGGAGGTACAGTGCCTGCACTCTGAAGGAGGGGTGATAATGTTGCAGTTTAAAAACTGTAGTGCAAAGCACCCTTCTGGCAAGACAGTGATGGAGTGAATGATGGTGAAAGTTTTTCTTTTTCGGGCCACCCTGCTTTGGTGGGAATGGGCCAGTGTGATAATAATAAAAATAATAATAGTTAGAGGTATTGGGAAGATGGAAGGAATATTTTGAGGAATTGTTAAATGTTTATGAAGATAGGGAAACTGTGATTTCGTGTATAGGGCAAGGAGGAATAACATCTTGTAGGAGTGAGGAAGAGCCAGTTGTGAGTGTTGGGGAAGTTCGTGAGGCAGTAGGTAAAATGAAAGGGGGTAAGGCAGCCGGGATTGATGGGATAAAGATAGAAATGTTAAAAGCAGGTGGGGATATAGTTTTGGAGTGGTTGGTGCAATTATTTAATAAATGTATGGAAGAGGGTAAGGTACCTAGGGATTGGCAGAGAGCATGCATAGTTCCTTTGTATAAAGGCAAAGGGGATAAAAGAGAGTGCAAAAACTATAGGGGGATAAGTCTGTTGAGTGTACCTGGTAAAGTGTATGGTAGAGTTATAATTGAAAGAATTAAGAGTAAGACGGAGAATAGGATAGCAGATGAACAAGGAGGCTTTAGGAAAGGTAGGGGGTGTGTGGACCAGGTGTTTACAGTGAAACATATAAGTGAACAGTATTTAGATAAGGCTAAAGAGGTCTTTGTGGCATTTATGGATTTGGAAAAGGCGTATGACAGGGTGGATAGGGGGGCAATGTGGCAGATGTTGCAAGTGTATGGTGTAGGAGGTAGGTTACTGAAAGCAGTGAAGAGTTTTTACGAGGATAGTGAGGCTCAAGTTAGAGTATGTAGGAAAGAGGGAAATTTTTTCCCAGTAAAAGTAGGCCTTAGACAAGGATGTGTGATGTCACCGTGGTTGTTTAATATATTTATAGATGGGGTTGTAAGAGAAGTAAATGCGAGGGTCTTGGCAAGAGGCGTGGAGTTAAAAGATAAAGAATCACACACAAAGTGGGAGTTGTCACAGCTGCTCTTTGCTGATGACACTGTGCTCTTGGGAGATTCTGAAGAGAAGTTGCAGAGATTGGTGGATGAATTTGGTAGGGTGTGCAAAAGAAGAAAATTAAAGGTGAATACAGGAAAGAGTAAGGTTATGAGGATAACAAAAAGATTAGGTGATGAAAGATTGAATATCAGATTGGAGGGAGAGAGTATGGAGGAGGTGAACGTATTCAGATATTTGGGAGTGGACGTGTCAGCGGATGGGTCTATGAAAGATGAGGTGAATCATAGAATTGATGAGGGAAAAAGAGTGAGTGGTGCACTTAGGAGTCTGTGGAGACAAAGAACTTTGTCCTTGGAGGCAAAGAGGGGAATGTATGAGAGTATAGTTTTACCAATGCTCTTATATGGGTGTGAAGCGTGGGTGATGAATGTTGCAGCGAGGAGAAGGCTGGAGGCAGTGGAGATGTCATGTCTGAGGGCAATGTGTGGTGTGAATATAATGCAGAGAATTCGTAGTTTGGAAGTTAGGAGGAGGTGCGGGATTACCAAAACTGTTGTCCAGAGGGCTGAGGAAGGGTTGTTGAGGTGGTTCGGACATGTAGAGAGAATGGAGCGAAACAGAATGACTTCAAGAGTGTATCAGTCTGTAGTGGAAGGAAGGCGGGGTAGGGGTCGGCCTAGGAAGGGTTGGAGGGAGGGGGTAAAGGAGGTTTTGTGTGCGAGGGGCTTGGACTTCCAGCAGGCATGCGTGAGCGTGTTTGATAGGAGTGAATGGAGACAAATGGTTTTTAATACTTGACGTGCTGTTGGAGTGTGAGCAAAGTAACATTTATGAAGGGATTCAGGGAAACCGGCAGGCCGGACTTGAGTCCTGGAGATGGGAAGTACAGTGCCTGCACTCTGAAGGAGGGGTGTTAATGTTGCAGTTTAAAAACTGTAGTGTAAAGCACCCTTCTGGCAAGACAGTGATGGAGTGAATGATGGTGAAAGTTTTTCTTTTTCGGGCCACCCTGCCTTGGTGGGAATCGGCCGGTGTGATAATAAAAATAATAAAAAAAACAAAGGTTACTGCCAGTAAATGTGAAATGCAGTGGGCAACTGGATGACACTCCTTGTCATCATGCTGCTCATGACTCAATGTTCTCTCTTATCTCCAAGTTTTGAATCAAACTTAATTGGTTTCCTTGCTTAATCTTCGTTAAGCTTTCAATATGATGCCATTTCTTGGGCCACTTTCCTAACACAAAGGTACTTGACTTAATAACAGCTGCTCCTGTTATCATCAAGCACTTTTTTATTTCTCTGTAGAACATTAAACAGCTGCATTTGAGTGAAACGCAGTCTAATAAGCAGTTATTTTCACTGTATTATGACAATAACCCCAGCTGCTACCTTTACAGCCAACATGATACAGTAATAACAATCCATGAAATAATAGAGGGACTAGTACTTAACCTGTGAAGAGCAGTGGTGACCATATGCAAGTGATGGATAGCAACCCAGTGGACGCCACCCACTACCACGATGGTGTCCGAGCTGTTACGTAGTGGGCCAGTCCTGCAACAGCATTGACTAAAGTCTTTACATTATGTTGATTAGACTGGTTACATGCAAGCCATGAATTTTCCTTGCTGGAAGCTCAACATACCCCTCAGACACCATCGTTGAAAGACTTGTACACGCTTAACAATTTTCTATAAATATGAAATTACTCATCAGATAGGTTTTAGTTTTCCTGACCTTAAGTGCAAACTATTTACTTTGAAATTGTTTCTTCTGTGTAATCATCATCATCTTTCAACACACTGGCCATGTCCCACCGAGGTGGGGTGGCCCAAAAAGAAAAACGAAAGTTTCTCCTTTTACATTTAGTAATATATACAGGAGAAGGGGTTACTAGCCCCTTGCTCCTGGCATTTTAGTCGCCTCTTACAACACGCATGGCTTACGGAGGAAGAATTCTGTTCCACTTCCCCATGGAGGTAAGAGGAAATAAACAAGAACAAGAACTAGTAAGAAAATAGAAGAAAACCCAGAGGCGTGTGTATATATATGCTTGTACATGTATGTGTAGTGTGACCTTTGTGTAAGTAGAAGTAGCAAGACATACCTGAAACCTTGCATGTTTATGAGACAGAAAAATGGACACCAACAATCCTACCATCATGTAAAACAATTACAGGTTTTCGTTTTACACTCACTTGGCAGGACGGTAGTACCTCCCTGGGCAGTTGCTGTCTACCAACCTACTACCTAGATCTTTTGTGTAATATATGTCTTAATTCTGTGAGCTGGTTGTCTTAGACTGGCGACAGTACAACAGATATCCTAGTCTTGTGTGCTATATATACTGATCAATTTTGTAGGCAATTTATTTTTTACTTATTGCTCATTACTAACTGCATGTGCTAGTCTATTTATATTAGTCCTGAATGCTAGCAGCTTTACTAACAAATACTACTACATGTATTTTATACCCTTATCACTCTTAACTTTCACCATAAGTCAGTTTTTTAGAAGTATGAGCAAATGTCATTCATTTATTATGCTTCAAAAGCACAGTCAATGGCTGGTTTAACATGTTCCATTTTAGGTCATAAACTGTAAATGGAGACTAGAAGACGGTTTGATCCATCCAAGAAATATTAAGCTGCAAATGAGAATGATGGGGAAAAATCCAGAAGACTTGATAATGAACCATGATTGAACAAAATGCTGTCTAGTTTTCATTTACAAATTCTGGGCTAATTATGCTGAACTTTTATGGCTAAATTAATGTGCAACCCAAAACTGACTGTAGAACAAATGGTCATAGTGGCACTTATATCATGTACGTATAATATAACTCATCCCTACCTATGCAGGATCTGGTAGAGTGTTTGGTCAAAGACCAAAGACAAAATTTGGGATAGTAGGCAAAGGCAAAGGTGGTGTGGCCATGGTTGGCCCTGCAAATGACCCTCAAATCATGAGTCTTGTCTCAGGAGGTGAGGCTGCCATCGAGTCGCTGAAGGAGCGAGTATAACTTCCCTCTGTTGGTGCTGTTGCCCAAGAACACCAGCTGCAACACATCCTTACCATTTCAGTATTTAAATAAAAGATACAAAAGACTGATGGATTAAATCAAAGTACAATGACTAAAAACTCATGTTAACTGTTGTTATCTTTCTCTTGAAAATTTTAAGAATTTTGAATTCAATGTGAAAACAAACTTAATTTCACTGCAAGCTAAAAATATATAGTGCAGTATATTTATACATACAGTACACAAATAACCCGCACATAAAAGAGAGAAGCTTACGACGACGTTTTGGTCCGACTTGGACCATTGACAAAGTCACACTAACCAGAAGTGGAGCAGGACGGCTATATATAGGCAGGAAGAGGTGGTGGTGGTAGTAGTAGTAGTAGTACAAGAATGGTATATAATACCGACAAGATGAAATTAAGACACATGTGCAACACCCGGGCATCCCTATCGTAGACGTTTCGCCATCCAGCCAGCCGCTGGATGGCGAAACATCCACAACAAAGACAACCAGACTCCACACATGTGTCTTAATTTCATCAGTAGTAGTAGTAGTAGAAGAGGTAGTAGTAGTGGTAGTGGTAGAAGTGGGAAATAAGGAGGACGAGCCACTACCACTACTACTACCTCTTCTACTACTACTACTACTACTACAACTACTGATGAAATTAAGACACATGTGCGGAGTCTGGTTGACTTTGTTGTGGACGTTTCGCCATCCAGCGGCTGGCTGGATGGCGAAACATCTACGATAGGGATGCCCGGGTGTTGCGCATGCGTCTTAATTTCATCTTGTCGGTATTATATACCATTCTTGTACTACTACTACTACTACCACCACCTTTTCCTGCCTATATATAGCCGTCCTGCTCCACTTCTGGTTAGTGTGACTTTGTCAATGGTCCAAGTCGGACCGAAACGTCGTCGTAAGCTTCTCTCTTTTATGTGCGGGTTATTTGTGTATCGCTCCAGTCACGGTATTGTGCCTTTTTTTGTTATTTATATACATACAGTACTATACTTTAAGGGTGAAAAATTTATTACCCCAATAGTCATGTAACAAACAATATCATTAAATTATCATAAAAGGAAAGCTATTAGTGTATACTGCAATAGAAAATATGGTTTGCTCATACTGTCTTGCCGTATAGGCACTGGCGAAGGTGATGAATAGGAAAGGTGGTGTGGATGCATGTGAATGGCTACCACAGTGCATGGGACCAGTCACATGAATCTCAAAGTTCACATGAACTGCATGGTAGCAGCCACCGACTTGATGGAGAAAAACACATTTACAAACAGACTGCCCTCCAAATTTGCAGATTTAAATTATTTAACATTTTTACTGAAGGGTCTTCCACAAGTAATTTTAAATATTTGTGATGCCTATTTTGTTTTTACTAGACACACGACCTCAAAGGTGAAAACCAACCTTAGTATAATATTTCGTTGAAAATGTGCTCATGCCCAAATCCCCTTTCTTTTTAACATTTTTTTTTATAATAATAGTGTATAGTAATAATAATATAGGTAGTAGGTTGGTAGACAGCAACTGCCCAGGGAGGTACTACCGTCCTGCCAAGTGAGTGTAAAACGAAAGCCTGTAATTGTTTTACATGATGGTAGGATTGCTGGTGTCCTTTTTTCTGTCTCATGAACATGCAAGATTTCAGATATGTCTTGCTACTTCTACTTACACTTAGGTCACACTACACATACATGTACAAGCACATATATACACACCTCTCTGGGTTTTCTTCTATTTTCTTTCTAGTTCTTATTCTTGTTTATTTCCTCTTATCTCCATGGGGAAGTGGAACAGAATTCTTCCTCCGTAAGCCATGCGTGTTGTAAGAGGCGACTAAAATGCCGGGAGCAAGGGGCTAGTAACCTCTTCTCCTGTATATACAGTGGACCCCCGGTTAACGATATTTTTTCACTCCAGAAGTATGTTCAGGTGCCAGTACTGACCGAATTTGTTCCCATAAGGAATATTGTGAAGTAGATTAGTCCATTTCAGACCCCCAAACATACACGTACAAACGCACTTACATAAATACACTTACATAATTGGTCGCATTCGGAGGTGATCGTTATGCGGGGGTCCACTGTATTACTAAATGTAAAAGGAGAAACTTTCGTTTTTCCTTTTGGGCCACCCCGCCTCGGTGGGATACGGCCGGTGTGTTGAAAAAAAGAAGAAGTAATAATAATAATTATTATATAGACAACATAGGAAAGTGTAGCAGAATCCTTCCTCCATAAGCCATGCATGTCATAAGAGGTGACTAAATTGCCAGGAGCAAGGGGCTAGTAACTCCTGTACAAATTACTAAATGTAAGAAGAAAAGCTTCATGAATGCGTTTCTTCTTTTTTGGGTCACTTGCCTTGGTGGGAGATGGCCGGTGTGTGAAAAAAAAATAGACAACACATAGTGGTATGCTCAGTGTCTGGATTGCTGGGACCTCCAACACTGCAGCAACCTTGAATTTAGTGCTGACTACACAAACCCTCTTATGTAAATTGATAAAAGCCCACTCCACTACCAGATATTACACGCACCTAGAGATACACTCAATCATGTATTAATTGATGTAGAGAAACATTCAACTATATTAACCCTTTTACTGTCACAAGCCCCTTTCTGAAACTCATTCTATGTTGCAAAATTTATAGAAAAAAAAAAATTCTTATGAAATGACAGGGAATCTTTTTCCAATGGTAATGACACCAAAAGTATGAAATTTGGTAGAAAACTCACAGAATTATGCTCCCGCGAAGTTAATGGTCTTGGCGACATATATGGATCAGCAATTTTGCCGACTCTGAGCCCTGTTTTTGGCCAATTCCATTGTTCCAGTTGACCAAACTCATAGCTATTTCTTTAGAAGTCCATTTTTTCTACCAATTGAGTACAATGTAACCTCAAAAATCGAACTTAATCCGTTCCAGGAGCTAGTTCTAAATTCGAAAAGTCTGAAATTCGAAGCAATACTTCCCATAAGAAATAATGGAAATACAATTAATCCGCTCCAGAAACCCAAAAATATTCACACAAAAAATACATTTTATAGAGATTAATTACAGTTTTACATACAACAAATACAGTGGTCCCTCGCTTTTCGTAGTTCTCGGCAATCGTAAATTTCGCCAATCATAGGGGTATTTTCATATAAACATGGACTCGCTTTTCATAGGTTGACTCACGAGTCGTAGTTCGTCCAGGACGCGTACCCATGGCATGAGCCGTGGCGGCAGCCAGTCTGGCATTGTTTACCAGAGAGCGAAGGTCCCCTCACATGCTCCAGCGAAATGTTTCATAATACTATTCCATTTATTTTAGTGCTTGCAAGTACTAAATAAGCTACCATGGCTCCAAAGAAAGCTCCTAGTGCCAAGCCTGTGGTAAAGAAGGTGAGAAATATGATTGAATTTAAGAAAACCATCATTGAACAATATGAAAGTGGTACAAGTGTGGCCGAACTGTCCAGGATGTATAAGAAACCCTACACAACCTTATGTTCCATAGTGGCCAAGAAAACGGAAATCAAGGATGCTGTTGTTGCAAAGGGAGTAACTATGCTGACAAAAATGAGATCACCAGTACTGGAAGAGGTTGAGAAGTTATTATTGGTGTGGATAAATGAGAAACAATTAGCAGGAGATACTCTTATGACTTCGATTATTTGTGAAAAGGCTAGGCAGTTGCATGAAGATTTGGTAAAGAAAATGCCTGCAAATAGTGATGATGTTAGTGAATTTAAGGCCAGCAAAGGCTGGTTTGAGAGATTTAAGAACCGTACTGGCATACACAGCGTGGTAAGGCATGGTGAGGCTGCCAGTTCGGACCACAAGGCGGCTGAAAAATATGTGCATGAATTCCAGGAGTACATAGAGGCTGAAGGACTGAAACCTGAACAAGTGTTCAATTGTGACGAAACAGGCCTCTTTTGGTAAAAAATGCCAAAGAGGACCTTCATTACACAAGAGGAAAAGGCAATGCCAGGACACAAGCCTATGAAAGACAGGCTAACGCTAATGTTCTGTGCTAATGCTAGTGGGGATTTCAAAGTGAACCCATTACTAGTGTACCATTCAGAAAATCCCAGAGTGTTCAGGAAAAACAATGTTATGAAGAGTAAATTGTGTGTGTTTTGGAAATCTAATAGTAAGGCATGGGTCACGAGGGAAATTTTCGTCTAGTGGTTCAATGAGGTGTTTGGCCCTAGTGTGAAGGAGTATCTCCTGGAAAAGAAATTGGATCTCAAGTGCCTGCTAGTAATGGACAATGCACCTGCTCATCCTCCAAACTTGGATGATCTAATTTTTGAGGAGTTTGGGTTCATCACAGTAAAGTTCTTGCCCCCGAATACCACTCCTCTCCTCCAGCCCATGGACCAGCAGGTCATTGCAAACTTTAAAAAACTCTACACAAAAGCAACGTTTCACAGGTGCTTGACTGTGACCACAGACACTCACTTGACCCTAAGGGAATTCTGGAGAGAACACTTCAGCATCCTCCATTGCATAACCCTTATAGGTATGGCTTGGGAGGTGAGGGAGTGACTACCAGGACTTTGAACTCTGCCTAGAGAAAATTGTGGCCAGATTGTGTCGACAAGAGGGATTTTGAAGGGTTTGGGACTGACCCTGATGAGCCTATGTCTTTTGTAAAATCAACTGTGGCACTGGGGAGTTCCATGGGGTTGGATGTGAGTTTGGAGGATGTGGAAGAATTGGTGGAAGACCACAACAAAAAGCTCACCACTAAGGAGATGCAAGAGCTTCAGCAGGAAGAGCAACACATCGCAGCTCAGAATCTTGCTGCAGAGGAGGAGGAAGAGAGATGGAAGAAGTTGCCTTCTTCAGAAATTAAAGAGATTTTTACTATGTGGGGTAAGATGGAAAGCTTTATGGAGAAACATCACCCTAACAAGGTTGTTGCAAGCCATATTGGTAACATGTACAGTGACAAAGTCTTGGGCCATTTTAGGGAAGTGTTAAAGAGACGCCAGAAACAGAGCTCTCTCCACAGTTATTTTGCGAGACAGGACTCCATTGACTCTCAAGGTGGTCCTAGTGGCATTAAGAAACAGAGAAGACAAGCAACCCCAGAAAAGCAATTGGTACCTGAGGTGTTGATGGAAGGGGATTCCCCTTCCAAACTATAAACAATCCACTCTCTCTCCTCCTCCAGTCTCCCATACACTAAGAAAAATCTCCAGTAAAGGTAAGTGTTATGCTATTAATGTTTCATTCATCATTTCCCATTGTATTGTTTATGTACTACATGTATATTTCATGTAAAAATTTTTTTGTTTTAATACTTCTGGGTGTCAGGAACGGATTAATTGTATTTACATTATTTCTTATGGGGAAAATTGATTCGTAAATCATAAATTTCATTTATAGTAACGGCTCAAGGAACGGATTAATTACGAGAAACGAGGGACCGCTGTACTATAGTTTTTAATTATGTATAGTAACACATATAAAATAACATTTTTACTTACCATTATTGAAGATTGGTGATGGCATCTGGAAGATAGGGAGGAGGAGAGAGGGAGTTGGGGTTAGCATTTGGAAGGAGAATCCCCCTCCATGAGGACTTTAGGTAAAGCCCTCTCTGGGGTTACTTCCCTTCTCTGTCTTTTAATGCCACTAGGACCAGGTTGAGAGTCACTGGACCCCTGTCTCACAAAATAACTGTCCACAGTCCTCTGTTTCTGGCACCTCTTTAACATTTCCCTAAAATGGGACATGGTTCTGTCACTGAACTTGTTGCAAAGATGGCTTGTTTCAGCTTGCTCAGGGTGGTACTTCTGCACAAACATTTGGACATCATTCCACTTGGCACAAATCTCCTTAATCTTTGAAGAAGGCACCCCATCCACTCCCTATATTAACACCTTTCGCAACATCAGCTTCCTTGATTTGTTCTTTCTTTGACAGGATAGAACCGATGGTCAACTTGTTTTTCCCATACATCCAGGCAAGCTCAACAAGTCTCACACCACTCTCATACTTCTGTATTATTTCCTTCTTCACATCTATGGTGTTTCTCACTTTCTTTACCACAAGGGTACCACTAGCAAGTTTCTTTGGGCCCATGGCAGCTTATTTCACAGTCCCACGAGCACTAAACACAACGAAATAATCGTAAAATGCGTGAATGAGAGCGCAGGTTAGTGTTCACTCAAGCACAAACAAAGCTAGACTGCTCACGGCGAAAAGCGAGGACACGGACAGAGCGGGCTGGCAGACAGGTCCCGTACCCGGCGGTCCAAAAATAGGGGCGCGTTCGTAATAGGGACACAGTTTGTCCGAAAAAATGGTCCTATTTTCGAAACGTTCGATATGTGATACATTCAATTTTTGAGGTTCCACTGTACAAGAAAAAGCCCATTTACCAATTTGAACTACCCAATAAAGTGGTCAGAAATTGGCAATTTGGCCAATTTCATGCAAATTAAAAAAGATGCCAATTTCAAAATAGGGTCCAGAATAAACAATGTAGACATTCTTGGCACTAAAATAACATATCCTCTGTTCATTAGTTACGTCTCTAGGCCCCTCTTATACAGTGGACCCCCGCATACCGCACGCATCGCATACCGTACAATCTGCATACCGCTCGCTTTTTTCGCAAAAATTTTGCCTCGCATACCGCCCAAAAACCCGCTCACCGCTCTTCGTCCGAGATGCGTCCAATGTGCAGCCTGAGCCACGCTCACATGTTCCGCCGGTGGCATTGTTTACCAGCCAGCCTCCGCGGTAACATCCAAGCATACAATCGGAACATTTCGTATTACAGTGTTTTTGGTGATTTTTTTCTGGAAAATAAGTGACCATGGGCCCCAAGAAAGCTTCTAGTGCCAACCCTACAGCAATAAGGGTGAGAATTACTATAGAGATGAAGAAAAAGATCATTGATAAGTATGAAAGTGGAGTGCGTGTCTCCGAGCTGGCCAGGTTGTATAATAAACCCCAATCAACCATCGCTACTATTGGTGGTACAGCTGCTGATGCTGCTGTACTACCGTCAGCTGCTGCTGCACTGTCAGCTGCTGCTGCACTGTCAGCTGCTGCTGCACTGTCAGCTGCTGCTGCTGTTGTACCACCATCAGCTGCTGCTGCTGCTGTAGTACCGTCTGCTGCTGCTGCTGTAGCATCGTCTGCTGCTGCTGTAGCATCGTCTGCTGCTGCTGTAGCATCGTCTGTTGCTGCTGTAGCATCGTCTGCTGCTGCTGTAGCATCGTCTGTTGCTGCTGTAGCATCGTCTGTTGCTGTTGTACCACCGTCAGCTGCTGCTGCTGCTGTAGCACCGTTGTTGGTGTGGCTTATTGAGAATACCAAGAAACAATTAACCCCAGAGGATTTGCCACCCAGGATAACCCAAAAAAGTCAGTGTCATCGAAGACTGTCTAACTTATTTCCATTGGGGTCCTTAATCTTGTCTCCCAGGGGGCAACCCACACCAGTCGCCTAACACCCAGGTGAACAGGGAAAAATGCCTGGAACTAGTGCTCATATTGGTGAATTTAAAGCCAGCAAAGGTTGGTTTGAGAGATTTAAGAATCGTAGTGGCATACACAGTGTGATAAGGCCTGTTCTGGAAGAAAATGCCAAACAGGACCTACAGTACTCAGGAGGAAAAGGCACTCCCAGGACACAGTGTCTCATCAGTCATTGCTGCATCTTCAATAAAGGTAAGTGTCATTTATTCTTCATTTAGTAGAGTAGTACATGCACAATATATATTGTGCATGTACTACTCTACTATTGTGCATGTACTACTCTACTATTGTGCATGTATCCTTCTCTTTGTGTGTATGAAAATGTATATTTCATGTGGTAAAAATTTTTTTTCATACTTTTGGGTGTCTTGCATGGATTAATTTGATTTCCATTATTTCTTATGGGGAAAATTCATTCGCATACCGAACATTTCGCATAACAACCAGCACTCTTGCACGGATTAAAGTCACTATGCGGGGGTCCACTGTATTACTATTGCTTTCTATTTTGATTTTTATTCATACACAAAATACAAAATTTACTGTTATGCAGACTACTGCATTATTGTAAAAATGGTATAAATAATATCAGTGCACTAGTGAAAGAATATTAGACTTCCCAGTTGACGTGTATTGGACATGTGGTGTGATTTGCTTACTCTTGAACATTGGTAAAAATCGAACATTTCCGTTACTTTGAGCAGAATTTCAAGGTTGTTTTCATCGTGAAACTAATCAAAATCATCTCTTTCTGCAATATGTTTTCCATTTTATCAAGCAAGACCATGAAAACAAAAATACAACGATAAATACTATATGAAAACACACCTCAAAGTTAGCATTTTAATCCAAAAAAACAGTCAGAGTTTCTTTTTCTCATTATGCACTGCGTGCTGCAGGACTTTTTTAATGTGGTGCACACTGTCCACACAGACCTATTCTCTCACATGTGGGCCTACCAGCTTTCTCCTGCTTGTTTTGAAGCCACTAGAATTATTGAGTATACAGTGGACCCTCAGCTAACGATATTAATCCGTTCCTGAAAGCTCATCGTATGCTGAAATTATCGTTAGCTGAATTAATTTTCCCCATAAGAAATAATAGAAATCAAATTAATTCGTGCAAGACACCCCAAAGTATGAAAAAAATTTTTTTTTTACATGAAATATTAATTTTAATACACACAAACTAACACTTACCTTTACTGAAGATCTGGTGATGATTGATGGGATGGGAGGAGGGGAGAGTGTGGAAGTTGTTAATGTTTAGAAGGGGAATCCCCTTCCATTAGGACTTGAGGTATCAAGTCCTTTTCCGGGGTTACTTCCGCCTTTTAATGCCACTAGGACCAGCTTGAGAGTCATTGGACCTCTGTCGCACAACATATCTGTCCATAGAGGCCTTTATGATTTGTCTAAAGTGGTTCACAACATTGTCATTGTAATAGTCACCAGCACGGCTTGCAATAGCTGTGTGAGGGTGATTTTCATCCATAAAGGTTTGCACTTCAAGCCACTTTGCACACATTTCCTTAATCTCTTTCCTCATATCCATAGTAATTCTCACCCTTTTTTCTGCAGGGTTGGCACTAGAAGCTTTCTTGGGGCCCATGGCGACTTATTTTGCAGGTACAATCACTAAAAACGCTGTGATAATATGAAATGTTCCGATTGTATGTGTGGATGCGACTGCACTGGCTGGCTTGTAAACACTGGCACCCACGGGACAACTGAGGCACACTCAGGCCACACGTGGACGCATCTCGAACAAATCGCATAGGGCGAGTTTTTTAGCGTTAACCGAGGCAAAATTTTTGCGTTAAATTGTATCATATGATGGATTTAACATAAGGTGATGCCATCATTAGCTGAGGGTCCACTGTATATACGTCTGAAACACTGGCTCGTAAAACGTATATATACAACCAAAATAGTCAAAGGGTTAACCCTCTCAGGGTTTTCGATGTACAGTGGACCCCCGCCTTACGATGGCATCACGTTACGTTAAATCCGCCATACGATACATTTTAACGCAAAATTTTTGCTTCGTCTCACGCTAAAAATCTCGCCTTACATGATTCGTCCAGGACGCGTCCCACGTGTGGCCTCAGCGCCAGTGTTTACAAGCCAGCCAGTGCGGTCACATCTATGCATACATTCGGTACATTTCACATTATCCCAGTGTTTTTAGTGCTTGTAACTGCAAAATAAGTCACCATGGACCCCAAGAAAGCTTCTAGTGCCATCCCTGTGGTAAAAAGGGTGAGAATTAGTATGGAATTGAAAAAAGAGATTAAGGAAATGTGTGCAAAGCGGGTTGAACTGCAAACCTTCACGAATGAAAATCACCCTGACACAGCTACTGCAAGCTGTGTTGGCAACCTGTACAATGACAATGTTATGGCCCATTTTAGGAAAGTCTTAAAGGAACGGGGGGTACAGAGCTCTATGGACAGATTTGTTGTGTGACAGAGGTCCAGTGACTCTGGAGTTGGTCCTAGTGGCATTAAAAGAAGAAGGGAAGTAACCCCAGAAAAGGACTTGCTACCTCAAGTCCTAATGGAAGAGGATTAACCTTCTAAACAATAACTTCCACACTCTCCCCTCCTCCCATCCCATCAATCATCACCAGATCTTCAATAAAGGTGTCATTTATTCTATTCTTAGTAGAGTATTAACTGTGCATGTCTTCTTCAGTTTGTGTGTATTGAAATTAATATTTCATGTGGTAAAATTTTTTTTTTTTTCATACTTTGGGGTGTCAGGAACGGATTAATTTGATTTCCATTATTTCTTATGGGGAAAATTAATTCGTCTTACGATAATTTTGGCGTACAATGAGCTCTCAGGAACAAATTAATATCGTAAGGCGGGGGTCCACTGTACTAGTACGGCTTGCACACCAGGGTTATTGATGTAATAGAAAGCCTAAATTCTAGCGCCTTCAAATCTAGCGAGAGAAAGCTGGTAGGCCTACATATTAAAGAATGGGTCTATGTGGTCAGTGTGCGCAGTATAAAAAAAATCCTGGAAATAAATGGTATAAAATACCGACACAATGGCAATATAAACACAAATGCAGTATAATGTGATCCTTTATTGACTACGTTTCGCCCACTGTGTGGGCGAAACGTAGTCAATAAAGGATCACATTATACTGCATTTGTGTTTATATTGCCATAAAAAAAATCCTGCAGCACACAGTGCGTAATGAGAGAAAAAAAACTTTGACCGTGTTTTTGGATTAAAACAGCGACTTTGCACTATATTTTCCTATGGTATTTATGGTTGTATTCTAGTTTTCCTGGTCTCATTTTATGGAATGGAAGACATATTACAGAAATTGAGATGATTTTGATTGGTTTCACAATGAAAAGTATCTTGAAATTGAGCTCAAAGTAGCAGAAATGTTCAATTTTTACCAAAGTTCAAAAGTAAACAAATCATGCCAAGCATCCAATACACATCAACTGGTGAGTCTAATATTCTTTCACAGGTGCGCTGATATTATTTATACCATTTTTACACTAATGCAGTAGTCTGCATAATACTAAATCTTCTATTTTTTGTAAGAATGAAAATTCAAAGTGGAAAGCAATAGAAATATAAGAGGGGCCTGAGGACGTGACTAATGAACAGAGAACTTGTTATTTTAGTGCCAGGAATGTCTGTCTTGTTTATTCTGGACCCTATTTGGAAATTGGCATCTTCTGAAATTTGTGTGAAATTGGCAAAATTGCCAATTTCTAACCACTTTACTGGATAGTTGAAATTGGTAATTGGGTGGTTTCTTGTCCTCATTCGATAGAAAAAATGGAGTTCTAGCAAAATATATATGATTTTTGTTGACTAGTACACAGGAATTGGCCAAAAGTAGGGCTCAAATTGGGCGAAATCGCTGATGCGTAAACATCGGCGAGACCGCTAACTTCGTAAGTTTTCCATCAAATTTCATACTTTTAGTGCCATTATGATCGGGAAAAGATTCTCTATCATTTCATAAGGAAAAGCATTTTTTTTTTCCGAAAAATTTTCGACCCTGAGAACAAGCTTAGGAGAGGGCCTCTCAACCCTGAAAGGCTGTTAAATGCAAAAACCATCATACTGTACAGTTATTCACACCCCGTCAAAAAAAAAAAAAAAAATAATTTTGTGTATTATGATTAATATCTATTATATACCCCATACCCATCCTTCATACACTACATTTTCCATATTTCTTTTTTTTTCTTCCCGTATCTCATTCTCTGTTAAGGATGTATGTACCTGCATTTACTCAGCAAAGTTTTCAGGGTTCCAGATCCTATGATTAGAAACTTACCATGAACATCACCTTGTGAGCAGGCAGGAAGACCATGGCTGTGGGTGAGGAAGTCTCTCCAAGAATTAAAAGAGGACTCAGTGCTCAGGCCACATGGCTCTGAGGGTGCAATCCTCAGCTCACATTCCTGCAAGACACCCATGTATCTATTAGTCATCAAAGTAGCCATGTTTCTTTTTAGTTTTTGACACTTGCACCAAAACATACATTCCCACTTAACTATATAATGTTTTAACAATAACATAACCTTTGGACAATGCTGAAAAACTGATAAAAAAAATTCATTCATTTAACATACTAGTGCTTTGCCCCCTTCCTCCAGTGACCCCAAAAAAACATAGAAACATTCATCATTCAACTGCTGTCTTGCCAAAAATATGCAGACAATTCTAATGACCTTCCAAACTACAAAATCCTCACCCCTCAGCACTCTTTAAAATAAATAAAGTTTTTTATTTTTATCAATTACAGTGGTACCTTGAGTTATGAACTTAATTCATTCCAGAAGGCTGGTTGAGTGCCGTTACTAAACAAATTTGTTTCGATAAGGAATAATGTAAATTAGATTAGTCAGTTTCAGACCCCCAAAAACACACTTACAAAAGAACTTACAAAACTACACTTACATAATTGTTCAAGTTGAGAGAAGTTCAAAACTCAAAGTACTACTGCATTTATTTAAAGTGGACCTCCAAATTTCATGATTAATCCGTTCCAGAGAGTCTGCCAAGTCAAAATTCACGAATTTCAAAACCATTTACCCTAAAAGAAATAACGTAAATCCAATTAATCTGTTCCCGACACCCAAAAGTATTAACAAAAAACATTTTTTTTCTAAATTAAATATCGATTTACATACAGAAAAGAATGAGAAATCAAATATAAAACAATAACAGCATCAAGTAAGAAGGAGGTGAAAGTGTATAAACTAAGGGAGGAGGAAGTTCGGGTGAGATATAAGCGACTATTGGCAGAAAGGTGGGCTAGTGCAAAGATGAGTAGTGGGGGGGGTTGAAGAGGGTTGGAATAGTTTTAAAAATGCAGTATTAGAATGTGGGGCAGAAGTTTGTGGTTATAGGAGGGTGGGGGCAGGAGGAAAGAGGAGTGATTGGTGGAATGATGAAGTAAAGGGTGTGATAAAAGAGAAAAAGGTAGCTTATGAGAGGTTTTTACAAAGCAGAAGTGTTATAAGAAGAGCAGAGTATATGGAGAGTAAAAGAAAGGTAAAGAGAGTGGTGAGAGAGTGCAAAAGGAGAGCAGATGAAAGAGTGGGAGAGGCACTGTCAAGAAATTTTAATGAAAATAAGAAAAATTTTTGGAGTGAGTTAAACAAGTTAAGAAAGCCTAGGGAAAGTATTGATTTGTCAGTTAAAAACAGAGTAGGGGAGTTAGTAGATGGGGAGATGGAGGTATTAGGTAGATGGCGAGAATATTTTGAGGAACTTTTAAATGTTAAGGAAGAAAGAGAGACAGTAATTTCATGCACTGGTCAGGGAGGTATACCATCATTTAGGAGTGAAGAAGAGCAGAATGTAAGTGTGGGGGAGGTACGTGAGGCATTACATAGAATGAAAGGGGGTAAAGCAGCTGGAACTGATGAGATCATGACAGAAATGTTAAAAGCAGGGGGGGGATATAGTGTTGGAGTGGTTGGTACTTTTGTTTAATAAATGTATGAAAGAGGGGAAGGTACCTAGGGATTGGCAGAGAGCATGTATAGTCCCTTTATATAAAGGGAAAGGGGACAAAAGAGACTGTAAAAATTATAGAGGAATAAGTTTACTGAGTATACCAGGAAAAGTGTACGGTAGGGTTATAACTGAAAGAGCTAGAGGTAAGACAGAATGTAGGATTGCGGATGAGCAAGGAGGTTTCAGAGTGGGTAGGGGATGTGTAGATCAAGTGTTTACATTGAAGCATATATGTGAACAGTATTTAGATAAAGGTAGGGAAGTTTTTATTGCATTTATGGATTTAGAAAAGGCATATGATAGAGTGGATAGAGGAGCAATGTGGCAGATGTTGCAAGTACAGTGGACCCCCGCTTAACGATCACCTCCCAATGCGACCAATTATGTAAGTGTATTTATGTAAGTGCGTTTGTACGTGTATGTTTGGGGGTCTGAAATGGACTAATCTACTTCACAATATTCCTTATGGGAACAAATTCGGTCAGTACTGGCACCTGAACATACTTCTGGAATGAAAAAATATCGTTAACCGGGGGTCCACTGTACAGTGGACCCCCGCATAACGATGGCATCACATAGCGATTATTTCGCATACCGCTTACTTTAATCGCAAAATTTTTGCCGCGCATACCGATTAAAAACCCGCTCACCGATTTTCGTCCGAGACGCGTCCAATGTGCGCCCTCACCCAGCCTCACATGTGCCGCCCGTGCCATTGTTTACCAGGCAGCCTCCGCGCTAACATCCAAGCATACACTCGGAATATTTCGTATTATTACAGTGTTTTCGGTGGTGTTTCTGGAAAATAAGTGACCATGGGCCCCAAGAAAGCTTCTAGTGCCAACCCTGTGGTAAAAAGGGTGAGAATTAGTATGGAAATTAAGAAAGATTTTGAAGGGTTTGGGGCTAACCCTGAGAAGCCTATGCCAGTTGTGGAATCCATTGTGCCTACTTCAAAGATTAAGGAAATGTGTGCACAGTGGGTTGAACTGCAAACCTTTATGGATGAAAATCACCCTGACACAGCTGTTGCAAGCCGTGCTGGTGACTATTTCAGTGACAATGTTGTGGCCCATTTTAGACAAATCGTAAAGGAACGGGAGGTACAGAGCTCTATGGACAGATTTGTTGTGCGACAGAGGTCCAGTGACTCTCAAGCTGGTCCTAGTGGCATTAAAAGAAGAAGGGAAGTAACCCCGGAAAAGGACTTGCTACCTCAAGTCCTAATGGAAGGGGATTCCCCTTCTAAACAGTAAGAAGATAATGCTCTCCCCTCCTCCCATCCCATCAATCATCACCAGATCTTCAATAAAAGTAAGTGTCATGTAAGTGTGCATGCCTTTTTCAGTTTGTGTGTATTAAAATTAACATTTCATGTGGTAAAAATTTTTTTTTTTCATACTTTTGGGTGTCTTGCACGGATTAATTTTATTTCCATTATTTCTTATGGGGAAAATTCATTCACATAACGATTATTTCGCATAACAATTACCCCTCTTGCACGGATTAAAATCGTTAACCGGGGGTCCACTGTATATGGAATAGGTGGTAAGTTATTAAATGCTGTAAAGAATTTTTATGAGGATAGTGAGGCTCAGGTTAGGGTGTGTAGAAGAGAGGGAGACTACTTCCCAGTAAAAGTAGGTCTTAGACAGGGATGTGTAATGTCACCATGGTTGTTTAATATATTTATAGATGGGGTTGTAAAGGAAGTAAATGCTAGGGTGTTCGGGAGAGGGGAGGGATTAAATTTTGGGGAATCAAATTCAAAATGGGAATTGACACAGTTACTTTTTGTTGATGATACTGTGCTTATGGGAGATTCTAAAGAAAAATTGCAAAGATTAGTGGATGAGTTTGGGAATGTGTGTAAAGGTAGAAAGTTGAAAGTGAACATAGAAAAGAGTAAGGTGAAGAGGGTATCAAATGATTTAGATAAAGAAAAACTTAAATATCAAATTGGGGAGGAGGAGTATGGAAGAAGTGAATGTTTTCAGATACTTGGGAGTTGACGTGTCGGCGGATGGATTTATGAAGGATGAGGTTAATCATAGAATTGATGAGGGAAAAAAGGTAAGTGGTGCGTTGAGGTATATGTGGAGTCAAAAAAACGTTATCTATGGAGGCAAAGAAGGGAATGTAAGAAAGTATAGTAGTACCAACACTCTTATATGGGTGTGAAGCTTGGGTGGTAAATGCAGCAGCGAGGAGACGGTTGGAGGCAGTGGAGATGTCCTGTTTAACCCTTTCAGGGTCCATCCCGTAGATCTACGGCTTTACGTTCAGGGTCCAAACCGTAGATCTACGCCATGAGCTCAGCTCACTCTGATAAACTGTGAGTGGTACATTTGGGCCTAGATATGAGAGAATACATCTATGTGGTATGTGTGCACCACATAAAACAGATCCTGCAGCACACTGTGTATAATGAGAGAAAAAACTTAAATCATGATTTTTCGATTAAAACAGCAACTTTGCAGTGTTTTTTCGTATGTTTTTTATAGTTGTATTTGCGATTTCTTGGTCACATTTGATAGAATGGAAGACATATTACAGAAATAGAGATGATTTTGATTGGTTTTAGCACTGGAAATGGCTTGAAACTGAGCTCAAAGTAGCGGAAATGTTAAATTTTTGCCAATATTCAAGAGTAAACAAACGACTTCACACGTCTAATACACGTCAGCTGGTGGGTCTAATATACATTCACAAATATGGTGATGATATTTATACAATTATTACAGTATTGCATAACAGTAAATCTTCTATTTTTTGGTGTGAATAAAAATTCATTATGTGAATAAAAAATCAAAATGGAATTTATTTGTAAAGCCTCAAAACATAACTAATGAACAGAGGAAACGTTAGTTTAGTGCCAGGAATGCCTACATTGTTTATTCTGGACCCTATTTTGAAATTGGAATATTTTGAACTTTGTGTTAAATTGGCCAAATTAACAATTTCCAATCACTTTATTTTGTAGTTGAAACAGTTGACTTGGCGATTTCTTGTGCTCAATCGATAGAATAGAAGTAATACTAGTGAAATAGCTAAGAATTTGGTTGATTGGAATAATGTAATTGGCCTAAAATGGGAGTCAAAGTCGGCAAAATCGCTGATTCGTAAATGTCGCTGACACATCAAAATTCACGAGAGCATAATTTCGTCAATTTTCCACCAAATTTCGTACTTTTTGTTTTATTACCTTCACAAAAAGATTCTCTACGATTTCATAAGAAAAAATAACAAATTTTTTTTTTGAAAATTCTTGGACACTGGTGCGTGACTCCAGATTTGGGCCTTGGACCCTGAAAGGGTTAAGGGCAATGTGTGGTGTAAATATTATGCAGAAAATTCGGAGTGTGGAAATTAGGAAAAGGTGTGGAGTTAATAAAAGTATTAGTCAGAGGGCAGAAGAGAGGTTGTTGAGGTGGTTTGGTCATTTAGAGAGAATGGATCAAAGTAGAATGACATGGAAAGCATATAAATCTACAGGGGAAGGAAGGCGGGGTAGGGGTCATCCTCGAAAGGGTTGGAGAGAGGGGGTAAAGGAGGTTTTGTGGGCAAGGGGCTTGGACTTCCAGCAAGCGTGCGTGAGCGTGTTAGATAGGAGTGAATGGAGACGAATGGTACTTGGGACCTGACGATCTGTTGGAGAGTGAGCAGGGTAATATTTAGTGAAGGGATTCAGGGAAACCGGTTATTTTCATATAGTCGGACTTGAGTCCTGGAAATGGGAAGTACAGTGCCTGCACTTTAAAGGAGGGGTTTGGGATATTGGCAGTTTGGAGGGATATGTTGTGTATCTTTATATGTGTATGCTTCTAAACTGTTGTATTCTGAGCACCTCTGAAAAAACAGTGATAATGTGTGAGTGTGGTGAAAGTGTTGAATGATGATGAAAGTATTTTCTTTTTGGGGATTTTCTTTCTTTTTTGAGTCACCCTGCCTCGGTGGGAGACAGCTGACTTGTTAAAAAAAAAAAAAAAACAGCATCACACTTACCTTTATTGCAGACTCTTGTTGGTGTATGTTACGCAGATAAGTGGGATACCTGGGGACTAGAGCCTTGTCTAAGGGCAAAGGTAAAAGTTACACACATCTCAGGCATAAACAGGCCACCCAGGGCTATCCCAGTCAAAACAGAAAGCGCTAAACCAGCATTTGTTACTTCAATGGGTTGGTTAACAGAGGGTTAGGGAAAAATCCTAGTTAGGAAAATATATCTATTTATTCAACATAACACTATATACACACTCTAGAAACACCCTCATTCTAAACGCCCAAATGACGGTACACAAGAAACAGCTGGTTGGCAGTCCAGTAACCATAACACTCGTCCTAGCCAGCACCAGGCCGACTCTACTCCAATACCAACCCCATTTCTTATTTCTTCACTCATGCCACCGCACCCTGACCATGTCAGAGCCTGGGTGGGCATACAGGTAAGCCATAGAAGAGCCTATGGCTTGGGTTAGCTAAACAAAAGGAGTACACAACTACAAACTTATTTATATATTTATTTATTTATTTATTAACAATTTGAGCATACATACACAGGTACAAAAAAATACAGATAAGAGCAGCATGCCAAAGCCACTTATACTATGCATAGCATTTCGGGCTGGCTTAAAATTAACTAAGCAATGATGAAATCAGTGATAATACATTATTGTAAACAGATAACTATAAAGCACAAATGAGTATTACAAAGACAGGTCATATGGTTGCATGCATTGTTGTACATTCAGTCGTATGGAGTATTCTGTTAGGTAGTGTATTTAAAAAATAATAAAGTTAGATGGGGTTTTAGGTTTAACATTTATGTGATATAATTGTGAGAAACATTTAAGATATACAATTTTTAAGGTTCAGTTATTCAGTATTTATTTGGTTTTGAGTGAGTAAGTGATCTTTGAGAAGAGACTTGAATTTATAAACAGGTAGTGTTTCTTTTATATTTACAGGTAATGAATTCCAGATTTTAGGGCCTTTTATGTGCATTGAGTTTTTGCATAGTGTGAGATGGACACGAGGAACATCAAAGAGTGATCTGTGCCTTGTGTTATGGTCATGTGTTCTGTTGAGGTTGGCAAGGAGATGTTTGAGGGGAGGGTTAACATCAGAGTTAAGTGTTCTATGTATGTAATAGGTGCAGTAATAAGTATGGATGTTTTGTATGGTGAGTAGGTTTAGTGTATTGAATATTGGTGGAGTGTGCTGCCTGTAGTGAGAATTTGTTATCATTCTAACTGCAGCCTTTTGTTGGGTAATTAGTGGTCTGAGATGGTTAATTGTTGTTGAGCCCCATGCACAAATTCCATAGGTGAGATAGGGGTAAATAAGAGAGTGATATAAGGCCAGGAGGGCTGACTGTGGAACATAGTACCGTATCTTCGATAGTATGCCTACAGTCTTGGAAATTTTCTTAGAAATTTGTTGTATATGTGTATGAAATTTGAGTCTATTATCAAGGTGGATTCCTAAGAATTTTCCCTCTGTTAGCTTTGTGATAGGTGATCCGTTCATCATTATGTTAAGAGGGACATCTGTAGCTCTGTTACCAAACTGAATGAAGTAGGTTTTGTCAATGTTTAGTGTAAGTTTGTTAGTCCTCATCCAGGTAGATATTTTCTGTAATTCGGTATTTACAGTATTGGCTAGCGTGACTGGGCTCGGGTGAGAGAAGACGTATGTCGTGTCATCTGCAAAAAGAGTGGGTTTGAGTAATTGCGAAGCATTTGGAAGGTCATTTATGTATAGGAGAAAGAGAAGAGGGCCAAGGACACTTCCCTGTGGGACACCAACTGTAATTGGTTGCGCAGAAGAGTTTGCCCCATTTGCGTACACATATTGGCTTCTGTTGCTGAGGTATGACTTGAGGTAGTTGAGGGATTGCCCTCTTATACCATAGTTTGACAATTTCACGTGGAGCAAGTCATGGTCAACTGTATCAAAAGCTTTACGTAAGTCAATGAAGATCCCCAGTGGGACTTCTTTTTTCTCTATTGCAGTGTATATATGTTCTAGCATGTGTATAATAGCATCATTAGTATTTTTATTAGGCCTGAATCCAAATTGGCAGGGGTTGAGTATGTTTTGGGAGATAAGGTAGGAGTAGATTCGTTTATGAATTAATTTTTCGAAGATTTTTGAGAGAGGGTGTAAGTTGGATATTGGCCTATAGTTATTCAACTCTGTTTGGTCTCCTCCTTTGTGGATCGGGGTGACCCTTGCTATTTTGAGTACTGTAGGGAAGGTGGAGGATTCTATGGATTTGTTAAAGAGTGTTGCAATGATTGGTGATAGCACTTGTGACAGTTTTTTGTATATAAAGGGTGGTAAGGTATTTAAATCTCCTGCCTTGTTTTTTAGTGCGTTGATAATAAGGGAGACTTCGTATGGGTTAGTCGGAGCTAGAAACAGTGTGTTCGGGTAGTTGTCGGTGAGGTAGTCATTTGGTGGGGTATCTGAGCTTGGGATTTTATTGGCAAGGTTTTGTCCTATAGTGGAGAAGAAATCATTGAGTCTGTTTGCTGTTTCTGTTGGTGGGAGTTGGGGTTCATCTGATTTTGCTAATTTTATTTCGCTATTTCGTGATATCTTTTTTGTTCCCAGAATTTCTGATAGGATTTTCCAGGTCTTTTTTATATCACCTCGTAAGTTGGATAATCTGTTCTCATAATACAATTTTTTTGCCCTTCTTATCAGGCTGGTTAGGATTGACGAGTAACGTTTTGTTTGGTCTCTGGTTATGTGACCCATTCTGTACTGTTTTTCATATTGGTGTTTTGTATTTATGGATTTGAGAATGCTGGGTGTTAGCCAGGGACTGTTCAGTCTCATAGCTGTCATCTGTTTAGTTTTTTTAGGGCAGTGCTTGTTATAGAGGTATTGGGTCTTTTTTAGAAAATTATTAATACATTCGTCAATATCTGTATAGATTTCTAGCTCAGTGTGCCAATCAATGTTTGCTACTGCTGTTGTGAAGTTATTAATGGCTGCCTCATTGTGAAGTCTGAAGGTGACTTTAGTAGTGTCTTGGGGTAGTTTACCAAGAGTTGTTATGAGGAAAGTAGGGTAGTGGTCTGTGGTATTATCTGTAATTATGCCTGATTTTAAAGGGGATATGGTGTTGGTCCAGATGTGGTCAAGTAGGGAAACACTAGTCTCTGTAACTCTTGTAGGTTTTGTTACTGTTGGAAGTAACATACAGTTACTCATTGTATTTGTGAATTCAGTAACGTGTTGGTCCTGGTCTTGCAGGAGATTTATATTGAAGTCACCTGAAAGTAGTAAGTGATCTTTGTTCATGCGTGCATCAGTTATCATACTTCCTAGGTTTTGACTAAATTGGCTAATGTTTGACTGTGGAACTCTGTAGATGTTTATCAATGTGAGAGGTTTTTGTAGGTATTTGGATTTGAATTTAGCTATTATATATTCCCCATGTTCATCCCTTGTGCAAGTATTAGTGATACATTCTAGTTGGTCTGAGTAGTATATGGCTGTGCCACCCCCTTGTTGGTCTGGCCTACAGTTGTGTATGGCTGTGTAACCAGGAATGGCATAGACATCTGTACTATCAGGCTTTAGCCAGGTTTCAGTTAGTGTAATGATGGACATATTGGCATGTAAGGAATTTAGTAATGCTGTGAGGTCATCGTAATGCTTGCTTAAAGATCTGATATTGTAGTTAAAGATAGTTATGTTGTTGTTGGCTCTGAGAAGTGCCTTTGATTGTTCTGCAGTGTAGTAATTACAGTAACTGTTTGATTCATTTAAGTCATTAAATAAGAGGTTGGTATCAGGATCAATGCTTGTAATCATAAGATTTGTAGTGAATCTATAGTTAGAATTAAGTATAAAACAAAGTAAATAGTCTTAAGCTAAAAAATAGCACCCGAATTATTTAACAAATGTAAAATAATGAGCTAAGGTAGTTTTTTTTTTTAAGCTAAAATAAAGGAGACAATATAAAAGGGACTAATACAAATAAAGTGATGATCAAATAATGGAGCTTGGGAATATGATAGTAGGTAGTACTATAAAGGTAATTTTTTAAAGTTAGAATTATAGTATAAAATTATAATATAAAAGAGACTAATATAGGTTGTGGTGAACAATAAAGTGGTAATCAAATAAATGAGCTTTGGAATATAATGGCAAAATTGTGAACTTATTCTACTTTAGCACCTGAGAATAGCACCTTGATTATTTTAACAATTGTGGATATATAAACTAGGGTAGTTATATAAAGCTAAAATAAAGGAGAAAATATGTAAGGGACTAAAATTAAGTAATGGTAAACAAAGTTAAATGGACAGATGTTAGGAATTATAATATAAACTTATAATATAAAAATACAATTTGAAATGGTACTTGCAATTGCACTAGAGTCTGGTATAGGTTGTTGACAAGATCAAGATTATAACTAGATTTAAATTGACAAAATAAAATTCACAATTAAAGTACCAAAAGAATAATAGTAAAAAATAACAATGGTAATGTCTTGGTTATAATATGATAGTAAGATGGTAGACAGGTACCCAGGTACACAGGTACACAGGTACAAAGGATAATATAAAGGTTGGGGTTGAATATACAAACTTGAAAATTTGGCAACAAAATGTTATGGGAAGTATAAGATAATGTTTAATGTACAAAAGTAAAATTGACTGGTAGTAAATATGGTGTTTAATAAAATTTTAGTAAGTAATAATGATTACAAAAAAGTGAAAAAGTAATGTTTATTTCATTCAATATTGCACTGGTAGTTATACTTGGTTATATGGCAGTACAAGGTAATTAAGAGTAATCTAAGATAGTAAATGTGGTATTAAAACAGGTAAAGGTAATTAGACAAGTAATGGTTATTAAATGTCAAAAATGTTAAGAGTAAATTGAAATTTTAGTAAAAATGATAATTATTAATTTTAGTAAGTAATATCAATTGATAGTATTTAAAAAAATATGAGGTAGTAATATGGACAGAGAAAGTATCAATTCAGCTAATGTTTAAGCGAACAATAGTAAATAACAAAATCACATAAGGTGACTTATGCTTACTAGTAAAATCACAAAATGAGGTAGTTGATTATTTAATTACTAAGAGATTGCACAATGAAATTTGAACAATAATGGAGCAAAACATACACTACACTACATAGGCTTTTAAGTTGGACATTGTTTAGTTATTCTCTGTAAGATTAGTATCCCTGAGAAATCGTGATAGATCATTCTCGTTCGTGATTGTGTACAGTTGACCTACATTTGTTTTCCTAACAAGAATTTTCCCATCCCGTGTGAAGCATTGGTGTATTGTGTCGTTATTCTCCCGCTTAAGTTTTCTGACTCTATACAGGAGGTTCTGACGTTTTTTGGTAAGACACTCGTTTATGTATACCTCTTTCTTTACTTTAATAGATGCAATAATTAAGTCTTTTTTCCTGTAATGTGAGTGGAATCTAAGCATAACACTTTTTCTACCATGGGATCCTAGTAACCTGGCTTCTTTTATTTCAGACTCTGGTACAATAACACTTGTTTGGTCCTTTATGATCTGCAGAGTAATTTCTTTACTGTTTGTTTGGTTCATATCACTGGGAAAAAGTGGACTGTTAACTATTACTGCGTCCGATAGTTTATCTTGCTCAGTTTTATCTTCTTGGAGAGCAAAGTAGTCACTGAACTGGTTATCTAAGTTGTTCTTCCATTCTTTTACTGCTTCTTCAACCTTTGTATTAAGAGATATTATTTGTTGGGTATGGCTATCTATGACTGCTTGGATGGTCTTGTCACAGTTAGTCATTCCTGGTGTTGTTAACTTTTGTTCAAGACTGAGGATTTTGTTCTCGAGTTGTGTCATCCTGGTGTCTTGTTTTGTTAGCGTCTCTCGAAGATTCATATTTTCAATAGCTAAGTTGGAGATGCATGTCTTTAGGGTATCTGGATCGTTGGTCATACCTGAGAGACTACTTGGTAGGTTGAATCCGGGGAAGAGAGGGGAGGATGGGCTGGTGGCAGCCATGTTTGTTGTTATTGTTGTGGTGTCGCCTTGAGTGGTGGTGAGTGGGGTGGTTGCTGAGCCGGCGTCCTCCTGGCTACACTTGTTGAATAGTTGATTTTTCGGTGTTTTCTTGCTGGCCTTGGTGCTGTTTCCTCTTAGATTGCGACTCATAATACTACAGGAATTGTTGTAGTTAAGAAGAAGTTGTAGTATACAAAGCTTAGGGTTACGTTGTTCGGCTGGCAGCGGGGTGTTGCTTTCGGTTTGTGTGCAGTCTTCCTTTGATCTCTATTATTTTCGATTTGTAGGTTTCACTGCTGGTAATCTTTGGTCATTCTGGGTGCTACGTTGGGTAGTGCAGTTTTGCTTGTAACTAGGTCATCATAGGAGCATTGGTAGCTCTGGTAGTTGGAGAAAAGTACGGAGCTTGGAAGTCGCTGCTGCCGCTGCCGCCGCTTACACCGCTTAAATACACAGCATCTCCGACACCAGCCTCCACACCATGCTGACTCCACGTGACTGCCCCAAGCCACGCTTACCCCGCGTACCCAAACACAGTTGGAAAATAAATCCCTAGCAGGATTTCTTTATAATTATAGTTTAACCTATTTTACATTACCCCCAAAAGCACATTATGAATTATAAAATTATGCTTTACAATTATAACATTCATACTATTATGACACCCTTCTCTACTGTATATACATTACAATGTCATGCAGAACCCTGCATAACAGTGTATGAAAGACGGGAGGAGGGGAGAAGATGGAGAAGTTACACTATTGTTTGGAAGGGAAATCCCCTTCCATAAAGACTTTAGGTACTAAGTCCTTATCTGGGGTTACTTCCTTTCTTTGTTTTTTAATGCCACTAGGACCAGCCTGAGAGTCACTGATCCCCTGTCGCTCAAAAAATAGTTCCAGAGAGCTCCATTTCTGGCATCTTTAAGATTTGCCTAAAATGGGACAAGGTATTGTCATTGAACATGTAGCAGACACTGCCTGCAACAGCTTTGTTAGGGCGATGTTCCTCCACAAATGTTTGCACCTCACTCCACTTTGCACAAATGTCCTTAATCTTTGAAGAAGGCACCTTCTTCCCTCTCTCTTCCTCCTCCAGTGAAGCAATTTCCTCACTGTGCTCTGTTGCTGTTGCAGCTCTTCAAGGGGTTAGCTCCTCAATGTGGACCTTCACCAACTCTTCCACATCCTGGCCACTCACATCCAACCCCATGGACACACCCAAAGCCACAATAGATTCCACAACAGGCATAGGGTTGTCAGGTGTGTGTGGGGAAGTACCCAGGTTGGTGTGTAGGGAAGTGTCCTGGCTGGTGTGTAGGGAAGTGTCCTGGCTGGTGTGTGTGGGGAAGTGCCCTGGCTGGTGTGTGTGGGGGAGTACCCTGGCTGGTGTGTCTGTGTGGGGAGTACTTTGGCTGGTTTGTGTGGGGGAGTACTCTGGCTGGTGTGTTCTTTCTTGAATTCTATCGTTTTTCTCGCCTTTTTACCAAAGGGCTGGCACTAGGAGCTTTCTTTGGGCCCATGGTGGCTTATTTAGCAGTTGCAGGCACAAAAAGAATGGATTATTATGAAATGTATCGTATGAATGCATGGGGTGATGGTCACTCACTGAAACAATGCCACACTGGCTCTAAATGGTGTGTGGGAGCCTTTGTGTGTGCATGGCCACTGGGAGGCCGCTCAGACGCATTCTGTATGACCGCCGAATTTTGAGGCTATATTTTGACGAAAAAAGTTGCTGATAATCGAAATTCACGAAACTTGAGACTCACGAAATTCGGGGGTCTACTGTACTTTCATTTTTGTTATGTGATGAAGCTAAAGGGAGCATACATACCATTTGTGACTACAATGAAAGATACAAAAACAAAAGTACTATCTGACGTTTGTTAGATTATATAACTGTATGCATATTCAGTATTCTAATAATACTGTGCTTTACATAGCCAATATAAAAAATTAAAACACAAATTTGTCAAAAACCCATGTACATTTAGCCTGAATATACTAATAGTCAGTCTTCAGTATTTCAGTATTTCTCAGTAGTCCTCGCTCTTCTCTTACCTTTGGCCTCCCTCACCTGCTTGAGGGCGCAGACCTGATGGGCATGGATAGCGAGATCTGGTGTTGGCACAGATGGAGGTTGTCTGGTTAAGTGGAGTGTGTAGGTGTTGAGGGTCCAGGGCTCTGAGTGGCCAATGTCCACCGCTGCCAGGACAAGACAGTTCTCACCCAACCTTAGTGTGTAGTTCACAAGTCTGCTGAACACCTCTCATTTATATTATTATTATTAACAAATAGTACATTGTTTTTTAACACCAGTTGTATACTCCAGGTCTCCCACTGAGGCAGCATGACTGGAAAAAGAAGAAAACCTTATAAAGCTTTTCTTATTTTTACATTTAGTAATTTATACAGAAGAGGTTGCTAGCAACTTCCTCTCAAAAATATTAAAAACAAAGAAGGCCTCTAGCAGGCAGACTAATCCTAATTCTTACTCTAGATTGACATAGGTTATAGAGCAGTACATTTTAATATTCATTATTGCATACTGTTATAAAAGTTAGGTAACTGAAGTGATTAATTAGATTTATAATAATGTGGTAGTACAAAACATACGACAATGTTACATTCAGTAAATTCAGTAATGATTACAGTGGAACCTCAGTTTTCGTGATTAATCCTTTCCAGAAGGTCTGACGAAAACCAAATCGTACAAAAACTAAAGCAATATTTCCCATAAGAATTAATGTAAATCCAATTAATCTGTTCAGACACCCTAAAATATCAACAAAAAATACATTTTAGAGAGAATAACTATAGTTTCACACACAGAAAACAATGACAAATAAATATAAAACACTAATAAAATGGATAAATGAACATTTAACATAACTTTTACCTTTAATGAAGATTCTTGTTGGCATATGGAAGACGTCGAGGAGGGGAGAGAGAGGAGAGGTTATTGTTTGTAAGGGGAATCCCCCTCCATTAGGACTTCAGGTATCAAAGCCCTGATCAACCGATCATTGATGAGGGCTTCCTGTATATTCCGGCAAGCTCAGCCACATGTAAGCCACTTTCATACTTTGCTACAATTTATTTCTTGTGTTTCTTGCCTTCCTTATCAAAAGGCTGGCACTAGGAATTTTCTTTGGCCCCATGGTGGCTTATTTAGCAGTCGCACTCAATAAACAAGCACAAAAAACAATGGATTATTTAGAAATGTTTCGGATGAACGCTCGGAGTAATGCTCACTGAATGAGTAGCAAAGGCAGACTGAGCCACGAACGTACGAGTGGCCACATCCGGCGGGCAGGCAGATGCATCTGGCACAGAGAAAAACCAAGTGGATGAATGAAAACTAAGACAAAATTTTGCCAAAAAGAGTCATCGAAAATCAAATTTCACAAAAACTGGGGCAAACGAAAACCAAGGTTTCACTGTAATTAGACTTATAATAATGAAGTAGTACAAAACATATGACAATGTTACAATCAGTAAATTTAGTAATGGGGAATGGTTAAGTCTTGGCATGATGCACTGTTTCTATTAAAGCTCCTATACTGGGAGAGTATCTTAGGCAAACTTAGGGAGAACTTAAGCTTTATTAGCCAATAGCAATATGTATTAGGAATTTTATGTTTACAGTCATTTAGGTAAGTTTAAGTGTAAATTAGGGAGAATTACAGATAATGAGAATAAATCTACAGAGTGTCCCATAAGTCTGGACCCATGGAGGCATCTCAGGAAATTTCTGTGACCGTGATTCAGAGAGTGCTGTTGCAGTGGAGATCTTCAATTATGTGTGCGACACAATGGTGGACACTTTGAACATATTATGTGCTAAATTTTCAAACTATTTTGTAATTTTATTGTTCTTTCCCTATGGGTCCAGACTTGTGAGACACCCTGTATTTTGTTTCGTATGTGTGCATGACACAAAAAGAGAATAGGTGGTTTTCCTATAGTTAGCTGATGGTGGGATGTGCTAGGGATATAAGATTTTTTTTAATGGTAGTTTTGAAAATGGTGGTTGAATCTGCAGTCCTAGAGTTTTCAGGCAGGGAGTTCCAGACTTTAGGCTCTTTTATGTACATCATATTTTTGTAGAGATTTAGCCAGACACGGGGAATGTCGTAGAGATTTTTGTTTCTGGTATTGTGTCTATGAGTCTGGTTGGTTCTGTAAATGTAGGTTGCACAGTAGTAGGTGTGAATGTTTTGCACAGTAAGCTTAGGTCTTTGAAGAGTAGGGGGGTGTTGCCTAGCATTGAATTGTGTGATTATTCTTACTGCAGCTTTTTGTTGGGTTATTATTGGTGGGTTGTTGCTGTTGATCCCCAGGCACAAAGAGCATAGGTGAGGTAGGGATAGATGAGTGAATAGTATAGTGCGAGTAGGGCTGATTGTGGCATGAAGTAACGTATCTTGGAGAGGGTCCCAACCATTTTGGATACTTTTTTTTTGTTATGTGTTGGATGTGGGTGTTGAATTTCAGGTTGCTGTCAAGGTGCAGGCCCGGTGGCCTGGTGGCTAAAGCTCCCGCTTCACACACGGTGGGCCCGGGTTCGATTCCCGGCGGGTGGAAACATTCGACACGTTTCCTTACACCTGTTGTCCTGTTCACCTAGCAGCAAATAGGTACCTGGGTGTTAGTCGACTGGTGTGGGTCGCATCCTGGGGGATAAGATTAAGGACCACAATGGAAATAAGTTAGACAGTCCTCGATGACGCACTGACTTTCTTGGGTTATCCTGGGTGGCTAACCCTCCGGGGTTAAAAATCCGAACGAAATCTTATCTTATCTTATCTTATTTGCCCTCATCATGTTTAGCAGTAAGAGTGTTGTCAATCATAATGTTCAGCTGGGCTACACCTGCTCTGCTAAAATGACATGCAATTTAAATGCTGTACATATCAGGTATTTTACAAGATAAGAATAACAAATATTAATGAGTACCATTATTTAGTGAATTGTAATGTTTTGGCTTGTAATTTTCCATTAATTTTTCAGGGTCTGTTAGATCAGATAGACAAAACCTCGGAAGGCCACCCACCCTAATCAATAAAAACTAAAAATAAGTACAGTGGAACCCCGAGTTTTGGCCGCCCCAATTATTATTATAATCAAGGGGGAAGCGCTAAACCCGGAGGATTATACAGCGCCTGGGGGGGGATGTGGAAGGCATTCAGGCTTAATTCGGGGAACTGGAGCACAGATCCAATTCCCTAAATCAAGAGCCCCTCACCAACATCAAGGAACCTTCCTTGAGGGGTTGGCCGCCCCAAGTATCGGCCGCTTTTTTCAGCTAAATTTGTCCAGAGTTTCAGCCTGTGTGCCCCGTGTTTCGGCCATCGTACCAGACCTGTCCGCCTGCCTGCGCAGGGTGAGCCAGTCTAGCTTTATCCTTGGGTGAACATTACCCTTTGTGCTCATCCAAACATTTCACAATAATTCCTTGTGTCTGGTGCTTGTTTATTGATTGTGACTGTGAAACAAGCCACCATGGGCCCAAAGAAACTTCATAGTGGCAGCCATTTGGTAAAGAAAGTGAGAAACACAATAGAACTGAAGAAAGAAATTGTAGCAAAGTAACAAAGTGGAGGAAGAGAGAGGCGAGAATGTGCCTTCTTCAGTGATTTTACGATATGTACGATACTAAAGCAGCACTTTATCGCCAGTCAGCGAGAAAATGTAGCACTAACAGTGCAGCAAGCAAATTAAGAGATTAATCGATAGAAAAAGGACAGCACGAAACTGACTCCTCATATGTTGTTGGAGTTATATAGGGCGACTGACAACACTGCCGTCTCTGTTGCCGCCATCACCACCACTATGTTCAACTTATCTTTCAGTGACCCTTATTCATTCAACAACAAACACAGCAACACTTGTCGGTTAGGGAGACATACTGTATAACGTATTTTATTCATTATAGAGTATTATATCATGTTTCCATGTTATTAATATTGTTTATTATCTCATATTAGATAAATTGTGTTAGATAAATAAGCCGTAGAGTTGATATTAGTGTCATATTGAAGGACTATCTTGTCCTGCTTCCAAACAAACTCCCCTGCCTCTTTCATATGCCAACAAGAGTCTTCAATAAAGCTAAAACTGATTTGAAATGTTCATTTATCCATTAAAATTAGTGCTTTATATTTATTTCTCATTGTTTTCTGTATGTAAAACTATAGTATTTATTCTTTAAGAAAATTATTTTTTTGTGAATATTTTTGGGTGGAACAGATTAATTGGATTCACATTATTTCTTATGGGAAATACTGCTTCGACTTTAGGCCATTTCGAATTTAGGCATAACTCCTGGAATGGATTATGGCCGAAGCTCGGGGTTCCACTGTATCTTAATTAAAATTCTGAATCTAATTTTATTTTAAATAACGAAATTAAAACAATATACAGTTCTCAGATGAGTCCCTTTCTCTTACCTTTCTTCCCACTTTCTCTACCTTTCCCATTCCCTCTTTCCCATTCACTCCCACCTTCTCTCACATTGTATCTGACGCAACACTATATATACTCACCATCCCCTCATTATTGTGGCTGAGTGTGCATTGTGGAATGATTGTGGTGAGAGAAGTTTAGGCACAGACAACAGCAAGGCAGCTTCTCAGGAAGAATTTAAAAGTCATAAAGGAAATCGAAAAAAAAAATCCAAAATACTTCTTCTCTTATGCCAAATCTAAGGGTCCAGTACTGGACCCCTGCTTAGGCAAGATTCAAATTCAAATTCAAATTCAAACTTTATTCTCTATAAGTATTACAACGCTGAGTTTACAGAATTTGGTTATTTTTTTTTTATATTTTATTTAAACCCACAATAGACAATAGACAAAAGGAAAAACCCTAAAGATGACAATATATGAACAAATAACTGAAAAAACGTTACATTAGATATTGAAACATTAACGAATAACATTACAATATAACAAATATGACCACTATTACCTACATATAAAATCAGATACCGAAGCTTAAAATTGTCCTATACTAGATACATGTGGATAAGTTAACTTTCCCAAAAACATGCAAACCTATATTAACTCTTCCTCAAATTAATCATCCTTGCTCTTAATTTACACTAGAATAATAAAATACAAGTATAATAAAGAGCAGTTTGAATCAAAGAACATTCCACAATTATCATAAATTTACCCTAACCTAAGCCTAGTATTTCATCTGTATTATAAATGTCTAATCAACACGAAAATTTTACCACATTCCCCTAACCATATTTGTTGGTGTACATGATACAACCTTGTATTACCATAAAGAAATAAAGAACAATAAAAAAGGAAAACCCACTCTTCACCTTTAAAATCAGACTTCAATTTACCATTCATGTACATACATATAAATAAGTATATAAAGTATATTGTCTAATTGAACACAATCACTTACAACGTCAGTTATAATATTACGTCAACTCAACCATGAATAACTTCATCCATTCTTACAACTTCAAGGGTTCGTAAAACTCTTAAACTACATACATAGTATTGCCACCATCTAGACAAATTAAAAAGAAAAACAATACTCAAATATATCAAAACAAACTATGCTTCTATTGGCACCAAATCAATTGTGCTTACAAAAATACATTGTAAATTAAACTGAAACATAAAAAGCCATTTTGACATTTACACATTGTATCAAAATCATAAATGCGCATAGAAAATATGTATTGAATATCATTGAAAATGTTCATGAGAAAAACCATTAAAGGTATATACAAGAAAGTAAACATACATACAATACATACATATATATATATGTATATATATACATACACATATATATACATACATACACATACATACATATATACACAAATACACACACACATACAACACATGCATATATATACACACATACACATACATAGTTATAAGTCGATAATTCCAAATATAACTGTATTGTACTTGAAACACTCGGAACAAATAATGTTAAAATTGCACCCCGGACATACCTCATATAACATTCATCAAACTCATCATGCTACCGCCCATTCTAGGAAACCAGCCCATTTCATCCCCCTTACCTGCCTTTCAACTCCCGTAAATCCCGTAAAGTGAAATTCCTATAACCCTCACTTAAATCCCTCTCCCATCTCCCCCCATACACCTCCTTATTTCTACACTTTGTCCTATAAAAAGTTGCTGTTAACGCATTAATTCTTTCACACACGTTCGCTCCTCTCATAGCCCAAGACATAAATATAATCCGTAATTTTATACCCTACCGCGTTCTCTACCATCTGATTCACCCCACCTATGTCTAAGCTTAAAACCCTCAACACCTGCAAACCCCCCCCCTCCCACTAACCTTAATACCTTACCCAACCAAACCCCTATTAGTTCAATACATTTGCAAAAATACACCATATGGAAAACAGTCTCCAATCCACCACAAGCCTTGCATATCCCATCATCCCTTATTCTCTTATGGAATAAAACCATTCCAGACGGCAAGATTCCATGTAAAAATCTATACATAGCTTCTCGTACTTTAGGTTTTAAACGTAATTTGTTCAAACGCCCCCAGATATTACGCCAATCATACATCGGATAAACCCCTTCTACCACTGCTACCACTGCCTTACCTTCCACCCCATCAAGGTTTCCCAATTTAATATGTGAAGGATCGCTCATGTTTATGATGACCCGTAACATTGCCTCACCGATTATGAACTCCCTACCCACCCACCACCGTTGCATATCCTGACGTATCTTGTGAAGTCCACCTTCCCTCGCCCCCCCCTCCCGCTTATAACTATGTTTCAAATACACACTCATAATCCTCTTTTCAACAGCTATAAGACCCAGCCCTCCTCGGCCAACCGGGAGTGTGACAACCGCTCTACCTAACCATTCACTTCCAGTACCCCAAATGAATCTAAAAACGCGCTTTTGTAACCTTTGTATCTCACTACGAAGTATCGGATATATTGCTGCTACATGCCAAAGTTTACTATATAATAGGACATTCGTTGTAATCACTCTTTGACGCAAAGTTAAGTGTGCAGCTCGTAAACCACTAAGGCGCTTCAGTACACCATCTACAATACGCACTGAATTTATTTGTTGTGCTAACTTGATATCACTTACATAAACGATCCCACATATCAGTAATTGGTCCACCTTTTTCCACCTTTCAACTACTTCACATTCCTCACTTAACCCATCCCCAAGATCCATATACTTCGTTTTCTCCTTATTAATTGACATGCCAGAAGCCTTTTCAAAAACGTTTACTAACTTTTCCACCCGAGGCAAATCCCTGTTACCACTTACTAAAATCGTAGTGTCATCAACATATACAACAATGCCAGCCCCCCCCACCCCTTTCGTCACAAACCCCATTTGCTGCCAATAAGACCCTAATTCCTCTATAAAAGGGATCCTGTAAACACGCAAAAAATATTTGTGAAAGGGGACAACCTTGACGTAGACCCCTTCTCATCTGAATTTGTTCTCCTAACCTTCCATTTACCTGCACCCGCAAGGATGCATCTTGATACATTAATTTGGCCCATGATATAGTTTCCTCTCCAAACCCCTGCCATCTCATAATCTTCCATAACGCTTCCCTTTCTACACTATCATATGCCGCCTCCCAATCTATAGCCTACACCCTCCCCCTCCCAATTTTACTCTTTCTTCAATAAAACTTCTAATCAACCCATGCCCGTCATACATAGATCTTCCTAGCACCCCATATTGTCCCTTATCAATCACTTTACCCAGGACCTTTTTTATTCTGTTAGCTAAAATTCTTGCAAAAATCTTATAATCACCACACAATAACGAAATAGCACGATAGTTTTTGACTGTTAATGGCTCACCTTTAGGCACTAGAACGACCACAGCCATCCATTGCTGTGCCCCTAAAACCCGATCCCGCTTAAGGATATTGAATAATCTTACCAAAAACCCTTTTAAAACGCTCCAATTTTGAAGATAAAAGTCACTGGGCAACCCATCAATTCCTGGTGCCTTACCTAATTGCGCCCCGGATAAAGCTTCCCATGTCTCACACCCCGTTATCGGCCCTTCCAAAACGAATCGATCATGCTCTGTCAACTCACACTGCACAAACCTTCCAATTGACTGTAATGCTATTTCGCTTATTCCCACACTTTGCGTTTTCAACTTAACCCAAGCATCAATATACCCACTCATACCCTCAGTCGTCGTCAACACCTGATCCACTTTATACCCTTGCATACCTACCTGAACATTCAACCCCATTAACTCCATTGCCTTGCGACGTCTGTGTTGACTCCGCAACACACACGCCGACGGCCGATCTCCCCACAAAACCTCCTCAATCCCGCCCTTAAGTCTTTCCCCATCAAACCTCTCATTTTGTAAATTCCGGATATTTTCCTTCAAACTTTCAATTTCAATAACAGGATAATTAGCATTAATTTGTGCATAACATTCGCGCAACTGCCCCTCTAAATATTTTTGAAAACCGTATTGTATCTGATTATATCTCGTCCCTCGATTAATATAATATTCCTTAATACGTTTTTTAGTTATCGTTTCCCACCAATTAACCATGGCAACATCCCCTGGTGCTTCTACCACTAAACGATTCCACATATGTCCAAAAGACAAAAGACTATTCTCTTCCTTTAATAACTTTACATTCAATTTCCAAAATGATGGACCCCTCCAAGGTACACCCTCAATATCCACATCTATTACCACTCCTCTATGATCCGAAAAAACCACATCTATCACATTCACCCTCCGCACAGTAACCGCACAAGGAACGTACATTCGGTCCAACCTCGCCGCATAACCTCGTTTAATAAAGGTATGCTCTACCATCCCTCCCCCCCACACACATCCTTTAACCCCACCCCGGTCAATATATCCCCCAATATACCCAAACAACACCCCGCACCTCTAGGCTCCACATCTTTACGACGTATCACGCAATTCCAATCTCCGCCTATTATTGCAACATTCGATAAACTAGCCACTTCGGTGGCAAAATCTAAATCAGTAAACCACGTAAAAAATAGACCAGTACGTCCTTAACAAATTTAGTTTTAATACTCACGTCACCCTCAGCCGGGCCATATACACATACTAAACTAATGGGAACCCTACCCCAGGTTCCATCCACTCTAATTACCCTCCCCTCCCCCCCTTCACTATGCCTTATTATAAACGGGCTAGTTTCCTTTACCAAAATGGCAGCCCCACCTTTCAAACGTGTCGCATGTTCCATGTACACATTATTGGTGTACTATTAGAAGGTTATATCGAGTATGCTGTGCTGAAGTTTCAATCATATCGGCCAAAAAGGAAATGAAATATGCAAAATTTACGAAAAATTGCATTTGGCAGGGCACAGTTTGTCAGTGGTACTCGGACAAGTGGTTTTGACACTTGCTGCTGCTAGAACAACTCTAATTCCATCACTTGTCATTGACAATTCTAAAATAAACCTTATCTTCTTGCTAAAAAAAAATAAAGTTTCATAACTTTTTTGATATATTGGAAGATGTCGGTCTTGTTGCCCACATAAATCTAAAAATATTTGGGATAGTTCAGAAAGGTACACACTACCTTGTAAAGCAATCATTCTCCTATGTTTGTTGTGAAAATCAAGTCAATTCATTCATAAATAAGGATGGAGTCCCCCTAAATAGGTAAATAAGTTACTTTCGAGATATAGGCCGCAGCGCGCGGCACCCCCGCTGCCCGGGAAAAAAAATTTTCCCCGAAAAATTCGCTTTATTTTACACTTTTTCCGCGGCCTACGAGTGTTTATTACAGATAACCATTGTAAATCCGTTTTCTCTCATCACTGATGAGAGAGGGCGGACCTTCTCTTCACCTTCAGGGGAAATATCGATAGAAATTTATTCCTCGGGGCGTCATATTATGCTATATATTTTTTTTTGAGGTGTACTTTTTATGTTTATATGCTATTATTATATTGCATTATATCATAATAGATCAATTGTGATAGATAAATAAGCCTTATAATTGATATTAGCGTGGGTATGGAATATTTTGTTGGCTGGAGGTGTCGGCCATTTTATGCACTATTCCCAGGGGTTCCCGATTGGTTCCTTGATCACATTAGCTCCACCCACTCTGCAATGATCTCAGATGGTGAATTTGTATTATATTAGACATAAAAAGATGTACGAAAACGATAAAATAACACGGGGAAAAACGTAACGAAAACGTCAACAAAGCTGAGTCAGCGCTTCGTACGCACTATGTCGCGTCAGCGCTGTCACCATGCCTGTTATAAATGGCTGTAATTCCTTTTAGAAACATCGTACAAGGATAATAATTATACCAGCGTGTAGCCAGAAAGTTCAGCTATTTTTTGGTAACAATAACTCAGTTTTCATATATTTTCGAATTTTTTTTTGCTCCGCGCGCGGGAAACCTCAATCTCCCCTGAAGCACCGTCCTGATGCACCTCCACCTCTACTGCATGCACCTTCAATCCTTTAGACTCTCGTCGACAAACCGTCATCTTCTGCCATACCATCATTCACAGCCTTCCCCAGAACTAAGCCTGGGTCTTCCACCTGATCTAGGACCGATTCCTCTAACAAGTCATCCAACGCCTTTACCAAAGACGCCGCCACTTCTTCACCCATATTAGGTAGTCTCTCCTCAAAAACCTTATGTATGTCCAATGACTGAGATTCTCCTTGAAGCGTTACAATTGGCGATTCGAGCTCCTTTTCTTTGTCCACCTCCTCACTCCATGACAACCGTTGTTGGGGCGGTGTAGCAAGAGACTTCTCGCTCATCGCCAACCTCGTCCACTGGCTGCTGTTGCTGCTGTTGCCGTTGCTGTTGTGCCGGGTACCCACTTCGTTTCCCACACTGCGCCGCGATGTGGTCATATGACCCACATAGCCGACACGTACGTTGTTGCCCCGCATACGTTACATAGACTTGAGTCCTTAATTCTTTCAACACAATATATGAAGGAATAGGGTGTCGAAGAGTCATTTTAACTGTATACGCGCCTTCCAGCGCACCTGCATACGGTCCAGTTGCCCATCTCCCTGCTGTGGCTACGTGAACCGTCCCATAAGTACGCAGTTCACTGGTAATATCAAAATCAGTCGCCTCAAAAGGCACATTCCTTATTTTCACCCAGGTGTAATGTCGAGATACATCATGAAGTCTCACCGACACAGCTGTATTAACCGGTATGATGGTCTCCTGATACTTGTCGACCACTGCCTCGTAGACTTGTGCAGACGTCATTTTAACGAAGATTCTTGTCATTCCATTTAATGCGACACCACATATCTCCTCATTTGCTATACCATAGGTATCGCGAATGATCGCTGGTAATAATAAATCCATGTTGGATCCTGTGACAGCACCACGGATCATCTCAATGCAGACAGTGTTGATTCTTCTTCTGCTATTCAGCGCCATGTTGGAGAAAATAAAGTTTCCACCAACCAACGCTAGGGGCAGCTCAATCAGGTAAACTGCGCAAAACAAACTCAAACAGGAGCGTCTGCGCAGCTCGTCCACACGGCTCGGAGGCGATGAGGACAATGAATTTGGTTATTGTGTGGTTTACATGTAGTAAAATAATAATTACAGAGTGTACCACTAGAACGCCTAGCATGGCTAGGCATTTCGGGCAGACTTATATTAAATCTTAGGTTTAAAATGTTACAAAATTATGAGATAAGTTGGTATTATGGCTAAGTGACTAAATACTAGTTGTGAGTTTAGCAATGTG